>NC_088871.1:0-23114 GCF_032884065.1 Artemia franciscana
CTACATCAAAAGAATTGCATTTTAGTGCTTATTTTAAATATATAAGTTTCATCAAGTTTAGTCTTACCCATCAAAAGTTACGAGCCTGAGAAAATTTGCCTTATTTAGGAAAATAGGGGAAAACACCCCCTAAGAGTCGTAGGATCTTAACGAAAATGACACCATCAGATTTAGCGAATCAGAGAACCCTACTGTAGAAGTTTCAAGCGCCTATCTACAAAAATGTGGAATTTTGTATTTTTTGCCAGAAGACAAATCACGGGTGCGTGTTTATTTGTTTGTTTTTTTGTTGTTTTTTTTTTCCCCAGGGGTCTTCGTATCGACCAAGTGGTCCTAGAATGTCGCAAGAGGGCTCATTCTAACGGAAATGAAAAGTTCTAATGCCCTTTTTAAGTGACCAAAAAATTGGAGGGCATCTAGGCCCCCTCCCACGCTCATTTTTTTCCCGAAGTCGACGGATCAAAATTTTGAGATAGCCATTTTGTTCAACGTAGTCGAAAACCATAATAACTATGTCTTTGGGGATGACTTACTCCCCCACAATCCCTGGGGGAGGGGCTGCAAGTTACAAACTTTGACCAGTGTTTACATATAGTAATGGTTATTGGGAAGTGTACAGACGTTTTCAGGGGGATTTTATTTTGTTTGGGGGTGGGGCTGAAGAGAGGGGGCTATTTTGGAGGACCTTTCCTTGGAGGAATCTGTCATGGGGGAAGAAAAATTCAACGAAAAGGGCGCAGGATTCTCTAGCATTACTATAAGAAAACAATGAAAAATAAACATGAAAACGTTTTTTCAAATGAAAGGAAGAAGTAGCATTGAAACTTAAAACGAACAGAGATTATTACGCATATGAGGGATTCTAAAAATACTTTAGCATAAAGAGCGAGGTATTTAGGAGGAGATAAATACCTTGCTCTTTATGCTAAAGTATTTTTAGTAATTTCAACTATTTATTCTTGCCCTTTCTGATTCAAGGGTCATTCTTAAAGAATTGGGACAAAAATTACGATTTAGTGTAAAGAGCAAGGTATTAACAAGGGTACAAGCCCCCTCGTATACATAATAAAAATATAAGGTTATGAAAGTTTGTTACGTAAGTTAATTCTTAAGTTACGTATATTTTGTACTAATAAAAACGTTCGTTAAAAATTAAAAGTTCTAGTTGCCGTTTTAAGTAACCGAGAAATTGGAGGGCAACTAGGCCTCCTTCTCCACCCCTTATTTCTCAAAATCGTCTGATCAAAACTAAGAGAAAGCCATTTAGCCAAAAAAAAGAATTAATATACAAATTTCATTTTAATAATTCATGTGCGGAGAGCCAAAACCAAACATGCATTAATTCAAAAACGTTCAGAAATTAAATAAAAAAAACTAATTTTTTAGTTGAAAGTAAGGAGCGACATTGAAACTTAAAACGAACAGAAATTACTCCGTATATGAAATGGGTTGTCCCCTCCGCAATCCCTCGCTCTTTACGCTAAAGTTTGACTTTTTGCCACAATTCTACTTTTTCAAACAATTAAAAGCTTTAGCGTAAAGAGCGAGGGATTGCGGAGGGTACAACCCATTTCATATACGGAGTAATTTCTGTTCGTTTTAAGTTTTAATGTCGCTCCTTACTTTCAGCTAAAAAAATTAGTATTTTTTATTTATTACATAAAGGATCGATAAAGTTCATCATAAATGGTGTCAGTCAAGAGATCTTATATATTAGTTATTCATAGAAGTTTTGTTTAGACTTTAAATTGACAAATGTGTACGAATTCTATGTGGCTGAAATTGAACCTATGACCTCTGGAGTAGAAATGCGACGAGCTATCTAAGCAGGGTTTTGAGGACAGAATTTTAAAATAGTTAATATTATGCTTTAGTGATTATATTAGTATAATAAATAACAAGCTTTAGCTCATAATAACTAAAATATTCAATAATATGTTTTTACAAATGTGCGAATACGTTCTTTTTTCCTTTCTTTTTCTCCTCAGATAGCTTAGCGCTGGAACAATGTAGAGAGTTGTTTAATGACTGATTTTAAAGGAAATTGATCTCATTACAAAACTTTTGTAATTAATTTTTTTTTTTAATAAAATCATTTTATATGAAAAACTTCATTTTCTATAACACTGTAGTAGCTCATGTTATTAACATAGGGATTTGTCACATCTACGTGCTTTTGTAAATAAAAAAAATATTTAAAATAAAATCAACATTTATACAAAGATCTTGTACATAAGAAGCATGTAGACATAGTTATGTAAAATGCAGTAACTTTTTGGTTAATGCTGTAACATTTATGCAGTAACACGTAAATGCAGTAACATTTGTCGACTGAAACTAGAATAATTCCTTAAAATTTTAAATAAAGTAATTTCTTAACTGCAAACTGCAAAAACATTTGTAGTGTCTGAGCAACGATTTTAATTTTTTAATTCAAACCAGAAAAATACCTGAAAATTTTTAAATTGGTTTGATTTTTCTTTTGCTTCAATTGACACGTTTCGTCGTTTCATACAATATCCCTCAAATATAACAAAAGAAAATGAAGATACTAGAATATCTTTATGGAAAGGTCAGTAGATGTCTGACAGATATTGCTATTGCCGCCATGAAGAAAAAAATTGAATATTATGAAGAAAAAATAGAAAAGAACAATTACTGTTCGAAGTATGCTGGTTTTCTACCAACAACTAATTTCAGCCTCTCTATGATCAAGAAGTTAGAAGCAGAAAACAATAATGACATTGAAGAAGTTAAAAATGCTTTAGACCAAGCGTTTGACAGCTTCCAATCTGATGAAAGTCAAGATGCCTACAAAAATATGGATATAACCAAAAGTGGAGATCTTACAATTTCAGAAGTAATAGTAGGATTTAAGCTCAAAGAAAGTTTACTAATGAGACATGTTCTTTCTACATTTGATTTAGATAAGAACCATGTATTTGATACGGAAGAGTTTAAGGGGCTGTACGGTTTACTTTTAGAACAAGAAAAAGAATATGTTTTCAGGGCATTTGATGTTAGCAATAGTGGCACCATTAACGCAAAAGATGTATACAAACTTTACAGTATTGTAACAGAGAACAGGACGACAGATGAACAATCTAAAAAAGCAAAGAAAAGAATTCAGAAAAAGTTTCAAGGTAATAGTCAATGGGATCTAAAAGCTTTCGTAAAGTATTTTAAACGGCTGGAAAAGGAGCCTAATGGAGTTAAGCCCCATGAAACCAGAGAAGGAAAAAAACATAAAGAAAGAAGTTCTGGAAGTTTGAATGATAAGAGGTCACGAAAATCACGAAATAAAAAGTCTCGAAAGTCTGGAAGAAAAACTTCTCGAAGATCTAGAGATGATGAATCTCGTAGCTTATCTAGAAGAAGATCGAGATCCAGAAAATAGACGTGCATTTCAAACTTTATGGTCCCTTTACCAAGAACAATGCAGAGAGTTTTCCCTTCCCATAAGTGCGTAAGCTCAGTTTCCGGCTTTGTTAATATTCATACTTTTTAGTTGCGAAGTACTATTACCCTATGTTTAAAATTTATAATCCTACTCGTAAGAAAACCACCTGGCGCTCAGAACTTCTAGTCACAAGGTTTTTTTGAGCTTTATGTCTTCATCAAGCGGAACGTTCAATAATTTCGGAACATTGCTAGGGTAGGGGGCTTTGAGTTATTTTGATCTTGCATCTGTAAGGTTTAAGTACTCGTATTGTTACCATATGGGGTTCTTAGGTTTAAGCTTACTTTTCAAAAGGCTGTACCATGATATCATTCATGAGTTGACCTTCTCTAATTCTATTTTCCAGTAACTCTGCTAGCTACGGAGGAAAAGAATAGAATGCCGTCGATTCAGAATATCATAGTTCAAGCCACTTCTTGATTTTCAAGCCAACTTATTTTCTTTGTTATTCAAGCCAAAAGACTATAAGTTTCCTGTATAGGAGTTTCAGACAAGATGGTTCTAATAGTCTATTTTGTGTTTCGATCTGACACTATTTTGAAGAGTTATCGGTTATTGAATCTCTCAGCATGGGACGAGAGCGTCTCTTACTAGGTTTCTAACTACTGCTGCAGCCGGGAGAGCATTGTTTTGCGGCCTCTTGTTAGTTTGCTACCTTTGAGTGGAAAGATCTTTTATATAATTTAATGATTCTGAAGCACATTTCCCTTAATTTAATGGTTCTATAGCCCATCGCCCAACTCCATGACGTAATGGTTCTATAGAAGAAAAAAGATACAAAAACAATCTGGAGGCACCTTTGTTCCTCCTAAACATAATTTGTTACCTTATAGGGAAGGTTCCGAATCTTTATGCATGCACGTCTTACTACTCATCTAAAGTGTTATAGCTTTCAAATTTTTTCTATATCTTCCTGTGATCTATCATTGTTTAACAAATTCTCAAAATGTTCTGCCCATTTCTTTTTAACTTCCTTATTAATAAACGTATGCAAAAAAATGGTCTTTTCTTAGTTGGAATAGTAAGAAAAGAATAACAGGAGACAGGGAGCAAAGTCAATCAATCATGAAATCGTACTCCTGAGTAGCGACTTTTCAGATGATACTTGTTTATGTCGTCATTGATCACACGAAAATGTTGTTTTTTCTGTCAGAAAATGATTTTAATTCAAATATTGTACTTTGTTAAGTACAAAAGATACTAGATGTAGTAGTTTCCTTTAAAAGAAGCCATTAAACAGCTTTCTATGTTGTCCCCGTGTTATGTCTCAAACTTTAGCCCATAGCAATCATGGTTGCAGCTGTAGCTGCAATCTATTAAGAGATAAGCCAAAATTCTCATCACTAGGCGAGTTTGGCCTTTGTGTCTTCATCAAGTCGAATGTTCAAAAATTTTGGAATTTTGTCATAGCAAGGAGTTTTGAATTCTTTTAATCTTGCGTCTGTAAGGGTTAAGCACTCGCATTGCTACCATACGGGTTTTATAGGTTTAAGCCTACTTTTAAAAGGCCACACCATGATACGATTCTTGAGTTGAGCTTCTTCAATTGTATTTTCAAGTAATAATATTATTTTGTGATCTCCTGTTAGTTTGCTACCTTTGAGTTTAAAGCTCAGTTGCATGATTTAAGGGTTATAAAGCCTTAAGGCTTGGTTTTAATAAAATAGTGGTCTGGTAAATCAAGAGGTGACCATTCTATTAAATCATGGATGTTAATTTTGTGAATACTACAGTTTCCCATTTTGTTAACAAGGAAAATCACTTTTTTGTCATCCAAATCACTAATGTCTGCTTTTGCTGGGTGTTTTTCACGGGAGTAACCATAATAAACCATTGGTCGTAGAATATTAGGAGAAAGGCTCATTTGAAGTAAAATTGTCTTCTCTAGTCATAGATCTTGATATGTCAATTCTTGTCCAAAAGGGGTCGAAATGACAGAATAGAAATTTTAAGATGACCAATAGATTTTTTCATGATATAAAATGATAAATAGATCCCTCAGAACCTCTTTTCAATAAAAAAAACTTCATATTCAAAAACAAATGATACAACAAACGCATGTTCTAGAAGTGTTTTCTCTCGGGTATTATGTCATATTTGAATGATTGTGTTACCTCATTCCTTGAAGTATCTTGGAATGTCACTAAATTGTTTTTTCTGAACTTTCCGCTGCATTGTAAATTACAAACAAAAGTCGATATTAATCACAAACTTTTTCTTAGAAAACGCTTTTATTTAATTTAATGGTCAATTTTTATCTTTACTAAGCAGCACAGTTGTTTTTACTCGAAAAAAAAGCTGATGGGCCGTTAGTATAGGTCTTTAGATGGGCCGTGGTTTGGTCTTTACTGTTGCCTCCACTTTGGCATCCATGATGGCGCAATCGTGATAACTAGGATTCATTTAAGAAAAATCTTTCGGCTTTATTTTTGCTGAATCTAACTGTATCTAGCAAAGAATAAACCCCAGGAAGGCAGCAAAGTGATTCGAAAACGATATCATATGTTAGAAAAGCAACCCTTCAAAATATAAGTGCGTTGTATTATCTTTATGATACCATTTTGTATTATGATTCAAGACAAGGGACTGTAAGTTTCTTTTAATGTGTTTTTGGAGAAGGGAATTCTAATGGTTTATTCTTTGTTGCGATCTAACACCATTTTCAGGGGGTTTCAGGGTTTTTTGTTTTACTTTAGGCTGTTTCATCTTTTAGTAGGTTGAGGATTACCTTTGCATCCTCTGTATTCTTCAAATAAAAAGTTGACTGGAGAAGAAATACAGTATAGGCAAAAAAGATACAAAAACAGTCTGAAGGCACCTTTGTATCCTACTGCTCATCCAAAATGTCCTAAATTTTTTGGTTCTTTTCTATATATTCCTGGAATCCTATCACAGTTCAGCAAATTCTCAAAATTATCTTCCCATCTCTTTTTAACTCTCTCGTTGTCGCTAAACGTATATAACACGCAGGAAAAAGATCATGGCCTTTGACAAAAATCATGGGAAATCAGACAGGAAAGTCAGCGAAACTTGACATCATATCCCAGAGGAGCCACTTTTCAAAAGATGTGTATGTCTTCATTCATCACACTAAAATGTTTTTTTTTTTTAGTTTTTCAGTTTTTTTATTAGTTTTTAGTTTTTTTGTAGTTTTTACATTTTTTTAAGCCAAGGTTCGAACCTGGAACCTCTTGAACCTAGAATTTGGAACATAACGCCTTACCAACTCAGCTACATCGGCTTGAATACATTCGTTTTTGAATTGGTATATGATGAAATAATCCAGACGTCATATGCGGACAAACACGACGTCACTCGACAGACAGACAGACAACTTATTTAAAAATTTGTCTTTGAACGATTTTCTTAAATACTTTTAATGACGTCATCGTCATAACACACATGACGACAACTAACTTCATGACGACATGATGACATGACGTCACTCGACAGATATTCAGACAGACAGACAACTTATTTTTATATAGATGGATCTTAAGATGGGTGATCGGATCTTAATGAAACGATGTATAGAAAGATCTTATGTCTGAGATGCTCCATTTTTAGTTTGAATCGGATCCGGGGACATAAGGTGTTGGAGGGGGAAACAGAAATCTTGAAAATCGGAAATCTTGGAAAACGCTTAGAGTGGAGAGATCGGGATGAAACTTGATGGGAAGAATAAGCACGAGCTCAAGGTACATGATTGGCATAGTTGGAACGGATCCGCTCTCTTTGGGAGAGATTGGGGGATTTCCAGTGCTTTCGTGAGTTCGGTGCTTCTTGACGTGCTAGGACGATGAAAATTTGTAGGCGTGTCAGTGACCTGCACAAATTGACTTGATAGCAGTCTTTTTTCCGATTCGACCATCAGGGGGCCGGAGGGAGAGGAAAAATTGAAAAAATGAAGTATTTCTAACTTACGAATGGTTGACCAAATCTTAATGAGATTTGACATTTAGAAGAACGTCGTGCCTCAGAGCTCTTTATTAAATCCTGACCGTGTCCGGTGATATTGGGGGAGTGGGAGGGGGAAACGGGAAATCTTGGACAACGCATAGAGTGGAGAGATCGGGATGAAACTTGGTGGGAAGAATAAGCACAATTCCTAGCTACGTGATTGACAAAACCGGAATGAATCCGCTCTCCTTAGGGGAGTTAGGGGGGGGGGTGTTAATTTGGAAAAAACAGAAAAAATGAGGTATTTTTAACTTAAGAACGGGTGATCGGATCTTAATGAAATTTGATATTTAGAAGGAACTCATGTATCACAGCTCTTATTAAATCCCGATGAGATCTGGCGACATTGGGGGGGGGAGTGGGAGGGGGAATCCGAAAATCTTGGAAAACGCTTAGAGTGGGGAGATCAGGATGAAACTTGGTGGTTAGAATAAGCAAATGTCGTAGATATATGATTGACGTAACTGGACTGCATCTGCCCTCTTTGGAGGAGGTAGGGGGTCCAGTGCTTTGGCGAGTTCAGTGCTTCTGGACGTGCTAGGACGGTGAAAATTGGTAGGTTTGTCAGGGACCTGCTCGAATTGACTTGATAAAGTCGTTTTCCCGATTCGACCATCCTGGGGGCTGAAGGGAAAGGAAAATAATAAAAAATGAGGTATTTTTAACTTACGAGTGGGTGATCGGATCTTAATGAATTTTGATATTTAGAAGGACCTCGTGTCTCAGAGCTCTTATTTTAAAATCCCGACCGGCATTAAGACTCTGATTTCCTTTTTAATCAATCTATTGATTCTTAGAATTTTGTCAGAGCTCATACCATATGAGCTCTTGGCTCGTCTGGCCTCGTCACAAGTGCCATATGAGCTCTTAGTTCTTGCTATTCTCGGTGTCCCTTATCTTCTAACCGCATTTTTTATTTCGGATTTTTATTACTTCAGACTGTTTGACTATGCCATTTGCTATAGCTGCCCTTCTAACCGCAGATGCCTGTTTCTTGCCGTCTTGTCGCTTGTCTTCTAACCGCAGATAATTTGCTTTCTCTTCAGAGCAAGTCCAATTTCTAACACCGATTGTCCACTAAACTTCAAATGTCTGTGCAGTCTGTTGCTAAAATATGTACAAACATTTTTGCAATTACCAGTTTTTCGATCTTTAAGCAGTTTAATGTCTTTTCTTTTTTGGGTTTATCAAAGATATTGGATTATTGAAGCAAGTCTGGTTTCTAACGGCGATTTCTACTAAGTTTCAAACTGTTTAATTTCTTTTAAAGCATTTTTAATTTTTGTAATCCCTTGTCAAACTATATGCAAATGTTTTTGCAATTACTATTTTTTTGCTCTTTAAGCAATTTAATATAAACTTTTCCATACATTGAAATCTTCAATTTCTTTACATAAGTGTGACAACTTCATTGCAATACTGATGTATACAAAAATGACGTCATTCACATAAAACATTTTTCTAAATTAAGGCTCTTAGCGAACTTTCTCAAACTTCGAACCTATCTAGATCGTCCTTTTTTTAGGCCGGAAGATCTTAGGATGCCAATTTTCTCGAAGAACTATGGAGCGGTTTTGAGCAAAAATACATACATAAATAAACAAATATACGATTATTGCTCGTTTACAAAGATAGTATAAAATGAATCATTTTTATTATTTTAAAAACTACGTAGATATCGTTATATAAAATGAAGTAACTATCACGTTTTACTTAATTTGCTGACTCTATCGTCATTCATTCAAAACTCGAGATACTTCTTTTGACCCCTTTCTCTCATCCGATTTGGCTCAAAATTTGTATACAACTTTGCTTTACCTAACATTTTTATATTCGATATGTTTGAATCTCAAAATGCTTAGTTACTCAATAAGTTAGTTTGTTAGTTCAGATGTGAATAGACAATCTGAAGTCAATTGTTCGGGCACTATAAATTATTAAAATTGCAGTTTTTTGGGCATAAAAATTTTGTCTAATGTTTTTTGTGTATTAGTTAAAACTATCGTTGATTAAGTAAATTTAATAATAAAATAATTAATCTATATATCTATATATATAAAAATAAGTTGTTTGTTTGTGTGTCTGTCGACTGACGACATCTTTGTGTGTCGACTGACGTCGTGTTTGTCGACTGACGTCATTATAAGGATTGAGCTGTATGTCGTCATGAAGTTGTTTGTCAACTGGTGAAATTACAGACCGGGACACCGGGACACAAATGACGACCGGTATACAGGGAATTTAAATGACGACCGGGACACTCAAAGAGAAATTACAGACTGGGACACCGGGACACAAATAGCGACCGGGACACAGGGACACAACTACAACGGGGACGCCGGGGGCACAGGGGGGGATATATAAATGACGACCGGGACACAAGGAATGTTCGAAGAGAAATTCCAGACCGGGACACAAATGACGACCGAGACACCGGGACACAGGGAATATAAATGACGACCGGGACACTCAAAGAAAAATTACAAACTGGGATACCTATCCTACTGTAGAAGTTTCAAGCTCCTATCTACAATTAAACAACAAAAAAACAAGTTTTTTTAAGTGAAAGTAAGGAGCAACATTAAAACTTAAAACGATCAGAAATTACTCTGTATATGAAAGGGACTTTTCCTCCTCAATGCCCCGCTCTTTACGCTAAAGTTTTTTACTGTTTTAAAATGTAGAGTTAAGAGAAAGAGTCAAACTTTAGCGTAAAGAGCGGGGCGTTGAGGAGGAAAAGCCCTTTTCATATACGGAGTAATTTCTGTTCGTTTTAAGTTTTAATGTCGCTCCTTACTTTCATTTAAAAAAAACTTTTTTTTTAATTTCTGGACGTTTTTCAATTAATGCATTGTTTGATTTTGGCTCTCCGTATATAAATAATTAAAACGAAATTTGCATATTAATTTTTTGGGGCTAAATGGCTTTTTCATAGTTTTAATCGTAAGATTTTGAGAAAAAAGGAGCGAGGGAGGAGGCCTAGTTGCCCTCCAATTTTTTGATTACTTAAAAAGGCAACTATAACTTATAATTTTTACGAACGTTTTCGTAAGTAAAAATTATACGTAACTTACGAATTAAATTACGTAGCGAACTTCAATATTTGTATGTTTTTATTGCGTATATGAGGGGGCTCACCCCTCGTCGATTTAAAATCAGCATTAAAATGCCATTCTTTTGATGTAACTATTGGTATCAAAATTCCATTTTTTAGAGTTTCGGTTACTATTGAGCCTGGTCGCACCTTACTACAGTTCGTTACCACGAACTGTTTGAAAATGTGGAATTTTGTATTTTTTGTCAGAAGGCAGATCACGGATACGTGTGTATTTGTTTTTTTTTTCCAGGGGTGATCATATCGACCCAGTGGTCCTAGAATGTTGCGAGAGGGCTCATTCTAACGGAAATGAAAATTTCTAGTGCCCTTTCTAAGTGACCAAAAAAATCGGAGGGCACCTAGGCCCTCCGATTTAGTGGGACGGCACCTAGGTCGTCCCACGCTAATTATTTTCCCAAAGTCACCGGATCAAAATTCTGAAATAGCCATTTTATTCAGCGTAGTCGAAAATCCTTATAACTATGCCTTTTGGGACGACTTACTCCCCCACAGTCCCCGTGGGAGGGGCTACAAGTTACAAACACTGACCAGTGTTTACGTATAGTAATGGTTATTGGGAAGTGTACAGATGTTTTCAGGGGCGTTTTCATTTGGTTGGGGGCAGGGGTTGAGAAGAGGGGGATATGTTGGGGAACTTTTAATGGAGGAATTTGTCATGGGGGAAGAAAATTTTCATGAAGGGAGCGCAGGATTTTCTAGCATTATTTAAAAAAACAATGAAAAAATAAATATGACAAAGTTTCATTTGCTCTTCTCCCTTTGTCGGTAACCAAGCTTTGCAAGACGCAGCCAATCTATTACTATTTTTCAGCTGAAGCATCTCACCAGAGGAAGCTGTCAATCAAAACCTTTCACGAGACTTGATAATTGGTTCTATTTGAAGTTTTGACAATCGACGGTCTCAAGAGAATTAAAAGACAGAAGGCTAACCTAACTTCAATTTTGAAGCTCCATGTTTTCGAGTTCACTTAATCACGGCCTTAAAAACATATATATATATATATATATATATATATATATATATATATATATATATATATATACTAGCTGTTGGGGTGGCGCTTCGCGCCACCCCAACACCTAGTTGGTGGGGGCGCTTCGCGCCCCCCCCCAAGCCCCCCCGCGCGCGTAAGTCGTTACGCGCCATAATAGTTACGCGCCATAATAGTTACGCGCCATTGTAGTTGTGTCCCTATGTCCCACCTGTGAATATAGATATATATATATATATATATATATATATATATATATATATATATATATATATATATATATATATATATATATATATATATATGGTTTTAACTACGTAAAACTTGCGAATATACAACATTCTTTGCTGTCCCATGGTCTTTGCATATAAATAGATTGTCAGGTTTACCGACTCTTGAACATGCAACATATGATGGTCCATGGGAAAACAATCGTATTCAGATCTATACCTCATGATTCTAATGATTGCCCTTGAGCTTTGTTGATGGTGATTGCTAATCGACCATTCCCTGTCCCGGTGTCCCGGTCGTTATATTCCCTGTGTCCCGGTCGTCATTTGTATCCCGGTGTCCCGGTCTGTATATACATTCGTTTTTTAGTTTTGTTTTTCTCCTTTATTTTTTTCCTTTTTTTTTTCTTTTTTAGTTTATTTAGATTTTTAGATTTTTTAGTTTTTTTATTAGTTTTTAGTTTTTTTTTTCTTTTTAGTTTTTTTGTAGTTTTTACCTTCTTTTTAGTTTTGTTAGTTTTGTTTTTTACTTATGTCCTGGTCGTCATTTATACTCCCTGTGTCCCGGTGCTTTGTTGATTGCTAATCGAACATTCCTTTTGTCCTGGTCGCTTTCTCTTTGAGTGTCGTCATTTATTTTTTTCTTTTTTAGTTCTTTTAGTTTTTACCTTTTTTAGTTTTTTTTTAGTTTTTTAGATGAAATTTTTTTTTAGTTTTTTCCTTTTTTTCTTTTTAGTTTTTTATTGGTTTTTACCTTTATTTTAGCTTATTTTTCAGTTTTTTCCTTTTTTTTAGTTTTTTTTTATTTTTTATTTTTTTTTAGTTTTTTACCTTTTTTTAGTTTTTTTAGTTTTTTAGCTTTTTTACTTTTTTTATTAGTTTTTAGTTTTTTTTGTAGTTTTTGCCTTTTTTAGTTTTTTCTTTTTTTTTTTAGTTTTTTATTGGTTTTTACCTTTATTTTAGCTTATTTTTCAGTTTTTTCCTTTTTTTTAGTTTTTTTTAGTTTTTAGTTTTTTTAGTTTTTTACCTTTTTTTAGTTTTTTTAGTTTTTTTAGTTTTTTAGCTTTTTTATTTTTTTTATTAGTTTTTAGGTTTTTTTGTAGTTTTTGCCTTTTTTTAGTTTTTTTAGTTTTTTAGCTTTTTTATTAGTTTTTAGTTTTTTTTGTAGTTTTTGCCTTTTTTAGTTTTTTTAGTGTTTTAGCTTTTTTATTTTTTTTATTAGTTTTTAGTTTTTTTTGTAGTTTTTGCCTTTTTTTAGTTTTTTCAGTTTTGACGTCACCTGATCCAGTTTTTTCAGGTGACGTCACCTGATCCATCCACAGATCCACACACAGACAACTTATTTTTATATATATAGATATATATATATATATATATATATATATATATATATATATATATATATATATATATATATATATATATATATTCACAGGTGGGACACAGGGATACAACAACAATGGCGCGTAACGACTTACGTGCGCGGGGGGCTCGGGGGGCGCGAAGTGCCCCCACCAACTAGGTGTTGGGGTGGCGCGACCCCAACAGCTAGTATATCTTATATATATATATACAAATAAGTTGTTTGTGTGTCTGTCGACTGACGACAGATATATATATATATATATATATATATATATATATATATATATATATATATATATATATATATATATATATATATCTGTATATTTATATATATATACTGTCGACATATATATATATATATATATATATATATATATATATACTAGCTGTTGGGGTGGCGCTTCGCGCCACCCCAACACCTAGTTGGTGGGGGGCGCTTCGCGCCCCCCCCCCCCAAGCCCCCCCGCGCGCGTAAGTCGTTACGCGCCATATTAGTTACGCGCCATTGTAGTTGTGTCCCTATGTCCCACCTGTGAATATAGATAGATATATATATATATATATATATATATATATATATATATATATATATATATATATATATATATATATATATATATGTTTTTAACTACGTAAAACTTGCGAATATACAACATTCTTTGCTGTCCCATTGTCTGTGCATATAAATAGATTGTCAGGTTTACCGAATCTTGAACATGCAACATATAATGGTCCATGGGAAAACAATCCGTATCAGATCTATACCTCATGATTCTAATGATTGCCCTTGAGCTTTGTTGATGGTGATTGCTAATCGACCATTCCCTGAGTCGCCATCGTCATTTATATATCCCCCTGTGCACCCCCGGCGTCCCCTTTGTAGTTATGTCCCTGTGTCCCGGTCGTCATTTATATTCCCTGTGTCCCGGTCGTCATTTGTGTCCCGGTGTCCCAGTCTGTGATTTCTCTTTGAGCGTCCCGGGCGTCATTTATATTCCTTTTGTCCCGGTGTCCCGGTCGTCATTTATATCCCCCTGTGCCCCCGGCGTCCCCGTTGTAGTTGTGTCATTTATATTCCCTGTGTCCCGGTCGTCATCCCGGTATACATTCGTTTTTGAATTGGTATATGATGAAATAAATTTTTAATTTTTTCCCTTTTTTTTCCTTTTAGTTTTTTTTTATTGGTTTTGACCTTTTTTTAGGTTTTTTAGTTTTTTTTCTTTTTTCTTTTTAGTTTTTTTTTGAAGTTTTTATCTTTTTAGTTTTTTTATTTTTATTTATATTTTTTAGTTTTCTTTTTCCTCCTTTATTTTTCAGTTTTTTTCCTTTTTTTAGTTTTTTTTTTTCTTTTTTAGTTCTTTTAGTTTTTACCTTTTTTAGTTTTTTTTAGTTTTTTAGATGAAAATTTTTTTTAGTTTTTTACCTTTTTTTCTTTTTAGTTTTTTATTGGTTTTTTACCTTTTTTTTAGCTTTTTTAGTTTTTTTTTTCGTTTTTTCTTTTTACTTTTTTTTAGTTTTTATCTTTTTTATTTTTTTTTATTTTTATTCTTAATTTTATTAGTTTTCTTTTTCTCTTCTATTTTTCAGTTTTTTCCTTTTTTTTCTTTTTTTTTTAGTTTTTAGTTTTTTAAGTTTTTTAAGTTTTTTTCCTTTTTTTAGTTTCTTTAGTTTTTTTTAGTTTTTTCGGCTTTTTTATTAAATTTTTGTATTTTTCCCCTTTTATTCTTTTATTTTTTTTTTGGTTTTTACTTTTTTTTAGTTTTTTTAGTTTTTTTTCTTTTTTCTTTTTATTTTTTTTTCTTTTTATTTTTTTTAGTTTTGTTTTTCTCCTTTATTTTTCATTTTTTTCCTTTTTTTATTTTTTTTCTTTTTAGTTTTTTTAATTTTTTTTATTAGTTTTTAGTTTTTTTTTCTTTTTAGTTTTTTTGTAGTTTTTACCTTTTTTTAGTTTTTTTTAGCTTTTTTTTACTTATGTCCTGGTCGTCATTTATACTCCCTGTGTCGTCCCGGTCGTCATTTATATCCCCCTGTGCCCCCCCGGCGTCCCCATTGTAGTTGTGTCCCTGTGTCCCGGTCGTCATTTATATTCCCTGTGTCCCGGTCGTCATTTGTATCCCGGTGTCCCGGTCTGTATATACATTCGTTTTTTAGTTTTGTTTTTCTCCTTTATTTTTTTCCTTTTTTCTTTTTTTTCTTTTTTAGTTTATTTAGATTTTTAGATTTTTTAGTTTTTTTATTAGTTTTTAGTTTTTTTGTAGTTTTTACCATTTTTTTAGTTTTTTTAGTTTTTTTTTTTTTACTTATGTCCTGGTCGTCATTTATACTCCCTGTGTCCCGGTCGTCATTTGTGTCTCGGTGCTTTGTTGATTGCTAATTTATATTATATTTATATTTATATTTTTTATATTTATTAATATTTTTTTAGTTTTCTTTTTCTCTTATTTTTCAGTTTTTTCCTTTTTTTTAGTTTTTTCTTTTTTAGTTTTTAGTTTTTTTTTGTTTTTTACCTTTTTTTAGTTTTTTTAGTTTTTTTAGTTTTTTAGCTTTTTTAGTTTTTTTATTAGTTTTTAGTTTTTTTTTAGTTTTTGCCTTTTTTTAGTTTTTTCAGTTTTTTTTAGTTTTTAGTTTTTTACCTTTTTTTAGTTTTTTTTGTTTTTTAGCTTTTTTAGTTTTTTTTCTTTTTAGTTTTTTTTGTAGTTTTTACCTTTTTTAGTTTTTTTTCTTCTTTTGTATTAGTGTGAAATAATTCAGACGTCATATGCGGACAAACACGACGTCACTCGACAGACAGACAGACAGACATAACCCACAAACAACTTATTTTTATATATATTTATTCATATTTTTTTAGTTTTCTTTTTCTCTTTTATTTTTCAGTTTTTTCCTTTTTTTTAGTTTTTAGTTTTTTTTAGTTTTTTTACCTTTTTTTAGTTTTTTTTTTAGTTTTTTTAGTTTTTTAGCTTTTTTAGTTTTTTTATTAGTTTTTATTTTTTTTGTAGTTTTTGCTTTTTTTTATTTTTTTCAGTTTTTTTGTTTAGTTATTAGATTTTTACCTTTTTTTAGTTTTTTTTAGTTTTTTAGCTTTTTTAGTTTTTTTTTCTTTTTAGTTTTTTTTGTAGTTTTTACCTTTCTTAGTTTTTTTTCTTCTTTTGTATTAGTGTGAAATAATTCAGACGTCATATGCGGACAAACATGACGTCACCTGATCCACAGATCCACACACAGACAACTTATTTATATATATATATATATATATATATATATATATATATATATATATATATATATATATATATATATATATATATATATATATATATACTAGCTGTTGGGGTGGCGCTTCGCGCCACCCCAACACCTAGTTGGTGGGGCGCTTCGCGCCCCCCCAAGCCCCCCCGCGCGCGTAAGTCGTTACGCGCCATAATAGTTACGCGCCATTGTAGTTGTGTCCCTATGTCCCACCTGTGAATATAGATAGATATATATATATATATATATATGGTTTTAACTACGTAAAACTTGCGAATATACAACATTCTTTGCTGTCCCATTGTCTTTGCATATAAATAGATTGTCAGGTTTACCGACTCTTGAACATGCAACATATAATGGTCCATGGGAAAACAATCTGTATTCAGATCTATACCTCATGATTCTAATGATTGCCCTTGAGCTTTGTTGATGGTGATTGCTAATCGACCATTCCCTGTCCCGGTGTCCCGGTCGTCATTTATATCCCCCTGTTTCCCCCGGTGTCCCCGTTGTAGTTGTGTCCCTGTGTCCCGGTCGTCATTTATATTCCCTGTGTCCCGGTCGTCATTTGTATCCCGGTGTCCCGGTCTGTATATACATTCGTTTTTTAGTTTTGTTTTTCTCCTTTATTTTTTTCCCTTTTTTTTCTTTTTTAGTTTATTTAGATTTTTAGATTTTTTAGTTTTTTTATTAGTTTTTAGTTTTTTTTTCTTTTTAGTTTTTTTGTAGTTTTTACCTTCTTTTTAGTTTTGTTAGTTTTTTTTTTTACTTATGTCCTGGTCGTCATTTATACTCCCTTTTTTAGTTCTTTTAGTTTTTACCTTTTTTAGTTTTTTTTAGTTTTTTAGATGAAAATTTTTTTTAGTTTTTTCCTTTTTTTCTTTTTAGTTTTTTATTGGTTTTTACCTTTATTTTAGCTTATTTTTCAGTTTTTTTCCTTTTTTTTATTTTTTTTTTATTTTTTATTTTTTTTAGTTTTTTACCTTTTTTTAGTTTTTTTTAGTTTTTTTAGTTTTTTAGCTTTTTTACTTTTTTTATTAGTTTTTAGTTTTTTTTGTAGTTTTTGCCTTTTTTTAAGTTTTGTTTTTCTCCTTTATTTTTTTCCTTTTTTTTTCTTTTTTAGTTTATTTAGATTTTTAGATTTTTTAGTTTTTTTATTAGTTTTTAGTTTTTTTTTCTTTTAGTTTTTTTGTAGTTTTTACCTTCTTTTTAGTTTTGTTAGTTTTTTTTTTTACTTATGTCCTGGTCGTCATTTATACTCCCTGTGTCCCGGTGCTTTGTTGATTGCTAATCGAACATTCCTTTTGTCCTGGTCGCTTTCTCTTTGAGTGTCGTCATTTATTTTTTTCTTTTTTAGTTCTTTTAGTTTTTACCTTTTTTAGTTTTTTAGATGAAAATTTTTTTTAGTTTTTTCCTTTTTTTCTTTTTAGTTTTTTATTGGTTTTTACCTTTATTTTAGCTTATTTTTCAGTTTTTTCCTTTTTTTAGTTTTTTTTTATTTTTTATTTTTTTTATTTTTTTACCTTTTTTAGTTTTTTTTAGTTTTTTTAGTTTTTTAGCTTTTTTACTTTTTTTTATTAGTTTTTAGTTTTTTTTTGTAGTTTTTTGCCTTTTTTTAGTTTTTTCAGTTTTTTTTTTAGTTTTTTATTGGTTCTTACCTTTATTTTAGCTTATTTTTCAGTTTTTTTCCTTTTTTTTAGTTTTTTAGTTTTTAGTTTTTTTAGTTTTTTTAGTTTTTTTACCTTTTTTTACCTTTTTTTAGTTTTTTTAGTTTTTTAGTTTTTTAGCTTTTTTATTTTTTTTATTAGTTTTTAGTTTTTTTTGTAGTTTTTGCCTTTTTTTAGTTTTTTTAGTTTTTTAGCTTTTTTATTAGTTTTTAGTTTTTTTTGTAGTTTTTGCCTTTTTTTAGTTTTTTTAGTTTTTTAGCTTTTTTATTTTTTTTATTAGTTTTTAGTTTTTTTTTGTAGTTTTTGCCTTTTTTTAGTTTTTTCAGTTTTGACGTCACCTGATCCAGTTTTTTCAGGTGACGTCACCTGATCCACACATCCACAGACAGACAGACAACTTATTTTTATATATATACTAGCTGTTGGGGTGGCGCTTCGCGCCACCCCAACACCTAGTTGGTGGGGGCGCTTCGCGCCCCCCCCAAGCCCCCCCGCGCGCGTAAGTCGTTACGCGCCATAATAGTTACGCGCCATTGTAGTTGTGTCCCTATGTCCCACCTGTGAATATAGATATATATATATATACAACACCTAGTTGGTGGGGGCGCTTCGCGCCCCCCCCAAGCCCCCCGCGCGCGTAAGTCGTTACGCGCCATAATAGTTACGCGCCATTGTAGTTGTGTCCCTATGTCCCACCTGTGAATATAGATATATATATATATATGGTTTTAACTACGTAAAACTTGCGAATATACAACATTCTTTGCTGTCCCATTGTCTTTGCATATAAATAGATTGTCAGGTTTACCGACTCTTGAACATGCAACATATAATGGTCCATGGGAAAACAATCTGTATTCAGATCTATACCTCATGATTCTAATGATTGCCCTTGAGCTTTGTTGATGGTGATTGCTAATCGACCATTCCCTGTCCCGGTGTCCCGGTCGTCATTTACATCCCCCTGTTTCCCCCGGTGTCCCCGTTGTAGTTGTGTCCCTGTGTCCCGGTCGTCATTTATATTCCCTGTGTCCCGGGTCCCGGTCATCATTTGTATCCCGGTGTCCCGGTCTGTATATACATTCGTTTTTTAGTTTTGTTTTTCTCCTTTATTTTTTTCCTTTTTTTTCTTTTTTAGCTTATTTAGATTTTTAGATTTTTTAGTTTTTTTTATTAGTTTTTAGTTTTTATTTCTTTTTAGTTTTTTTGTCCCGGTCGTCATTTATATCCCCCTGTTTCCCCCGGTGTCCCCGTTGTAGTTGTGTCCCTGTGCCCCGGTCGTTATTTATATTCCCTGTGTCCCGGTCGTCATTTGTATCCCGGTGTACCGGTCTGTATATACTTAGTTTTTACCTTTTTTAGTTTTTTTTTAGTTTTTAGTTTTTTTAGTTTTTTACCTTTTTTTAGTTTTTTTTAGTTTTTTAGCTTTTTTATTTTTTTTATTAGTTTTTAGTTTTTTTGTAGTTTTTGCCTTTTTTTTAGTTTTTTTAGTTTTTTAGCTTTTTTATTAGTTTTTAGTTTTTTTTTGTAGTTTTTGCCTTTTTTTAGTTTTTTTAGTTTTTTAGCTTTTTTATTTTTTTTATTTAGTTTTAGTTTTTTTTTGTAGTTTTTGCCTTTTTTTAGTTTTTTTCAGTTTTGACGTCACCTGATCCAGTTTTTGCAGGTGACGTCACCTGATCCACGATCCACAGATCCACAGACAACTTATTTTTATATATATAGATAGTTTTTTTTTTTTTACTTATGTCCTGGTCGTCATTTATACTCCCTGTGTCCCGGTGCTTTGTTGATTGCTAATCGAACATTCCTTTTGTCCTGGTCGCTTTCTCTTTGAGTGTCGTCATTTATTAGTTTTTTCCTTTTTTTTTTGTTTTTTATTGGTTTTTACCTTTATTTTAGCTTATTTTTCAGTTTTTTCCTTTTTTTTAGTTTTTTTTTATTTTTTATTTTTTTTAGTTTTTTACCTTTTTTTAGTTTTTTTAGTTTTTTTAGTTTTTTAGCTTTTTTACTTTTTTTATTAGTTTTTAGTTTTTTTTTGTAGTTTTTTGCCTTTTTTTAGTTTTTTCAGTTTTTTTTTTAGTTTTTTATTGGTTTTTACCTTTATAGTTTTTTTAGTTTTTTAGCTTTTTTATTTTTTTTATTAGTTTTTAGTTTTTTTTTGTAGTTTTTGCCTTTTTTTAGTTTTTTCAGTTTTGACGTCACCTAATCCAGTTTTTTCAGGTGACGTCACCTGACACATCCATCCATCCATCCACAGACAGACAACTTATTTTTATATATATAGATAGATAGATATATATATATCTATATATATATAAATAAGTTGTCTGTCTGTATGTCTGTCTGTGGATCAGGTGACGTCATGTTTCTGTGTTGACTGACGTCATGAAATTAGTTGTCGTCATTTTTGCTTTGACGGTGGACGTCATTCAAGATATTTAAGACATATGTTCACGTAGAAATCTATTAATGTTTAAGTTTACAATGACTGATGAACTTACAATGGCAAAAGCCGATGAAGATGCTCAAAGAGTCTATGCCAAAAAACTTGCTGCTGATAGAGAAAGTCAGAAAAGAAAGCGTGCCGAGGAATCAAAAGAACAGCAAGGAAACAGGCTTGAGGCTAAAGAACGCAAAACCGCGCAGTTAGATGAAGATCCACCTGGACAGCGAGAGTCAAAACATATCAAAACTGAAAATGATAGCGATGATGATTGGGTTTGGGATTTTGACTTGGATAAGGTCATCAATGCCTACCAGATTTTAGTTAAAAAAAACAAAAGTTCGGCGATATGTATTTCATAGTGAAGCCAGTCAGTCGACGGCCAACCTACCATCTTCAAAGATACCACGATAGGAAGGACTCTACACCGTTCACCCCAATCAACATGAATGCTTCTTTCTACGCCTGCTTTTGGTGAATGTACCCGGTCCGACATCCTTTGAGTATTTGAGAACTGTAAACGGTACTATACATGACACTTACCGTAGTGCATGCCAAGCTCTGAATTTATTGAAGAATGACCAACACTGGGATAACTGCATCAATGACGCGTGCGAAACGTCAACCCCAAGTCAAATTCGTGCATTGTTTCGCATCATTTTAACAACTTGCTCTCCATCAGCTCCTACAGAGTTATGGGAAAAATATAAGTCAAAAATGTCCGAAGATATACTCCATCGAAAACAGTTAGAGACATCAGATATGACTTTTGATTTTACATCAGAAATTTATAACTACACTTTAGTTATTATAGAAGATTTGTGCGTACGTATGGCAAACAAACCTCTTCAGGATTTGGGAATGCCTTCACCTAACCGTATCGCTGCTGTTTCGACATGTGTAGAATTGGATCGTGAACAAAGTTACAGTACGAGTGATCTATTGTCGTATGTACAAAATAACATTTCCAAGTTAACGTCGGAACAAAAAGACATTTATGATACGATAATGCATTGTGTCGATAACAACGTTGGAGAAATTATCTTTTTGGATGCGCCAGGAGGTACTGGTAAAACGTTTGTGATAAAACTGATTCTGGCATCAATTTGATCAAAAAAATGATATAGCGTTGGCAATTGCGTCGTCCAGAATAGCCGCAACATTGCTGCCAGGTGGAAGAACTGCTCATTCCGCTTTGAAATTGCCTCTCAATTTGCATTCTACAGAAACTCCCAGTTTTTTAGTTTTTCGGCTTTTTTATTAAATTTTTGTATTTTTCCCCTTTTATTCTTTTTATTTTTTTTTTGGTTTTTACTTTTTTTTAGTTTTTTTAGTTTTTTTTCTTTTTTCTTTTTATTTTTTTTTCTTTTTATTTTTTTTAGTTTTGTTTTTCTCCTTTATTTTTCATTTTTTTCCTTTTTTATTTTTTTTCTTTTTTAGTTTTTTTAATTTTTTTTATTAGTTTTTAGTTTTTTAGCTTTTTTATTTTTTTTATTAGTTTTTAGTTTTTTTTGTAGTTTTTGCCTTTTTTTAGTTTTTTCAGTTTTGACGTCACCTAATCCAGTTTTTTCAGGTGACGTCACCTGACACATCCATCCATCCATCCACAGACAGACAACTTATTTTTATATATATAGATAGATAGATATATATATATCTATATATATATAAATAAGTTGTCTGTCTGTATGTCTGTCTGTGGATCAGGTGACGTCATGTTTCTGTGTTGACTGACGTCATGAAATTAGTTGTCGTCATTTTTGCTTTGACGGTGACGTCATTCAAGATATTTAAGACATATGTTCACGTAGAAATCTATTAATGTTTAAGTTTACAATGACTGATGAACTTACAATGGCAAAAGCCGATGAAGATGCTCAAAGAGTCTATGCCAAAAAACTTGCTGCTGATAGAGAAAGTCAGAAAAGAAAGCGTGCCGAGGAATCAAAAGAACAGCAAGGAAACAGGCTTGAGGCTAAAGAACGCAAAACCGCGCAGTTAGATGAAGATCCACCTGGACAGCGAGAGTCAAAACATATCAAAACTGAAAATGATAGCGATGATGATTGGGTTTGGGATTTTGACTTGGATAAGGTCATCAATGCCTACCAGATTTTAGTTAAAAAAAAACAAAAGTTCGGCGATATGTATTTCATAGTGAAGCCAGTCAGTCGACGGCCAACCTACCATCTTCAAAGATACCACGATAGGAAGACTCTACACCGTTCACCCCAATCAACATGAATGCTTCTTTCTACGCCTGCTTTTGGTGAATGTACCCGGTCCGACATCCTTTGAGTATTTGAGAACTGTAAACGGTACTATACATGACACTTACCGTAGTGCATGCCAAGCTCTGAATTTATTGAAGAATGACCAACACTGGGATAACTGCATCAATGACGCGTGCGAAACGTCAACCCCAAGTCAAATTCGTGCATTGTTTCGCATCATTTTAACAACTTGCTCTCCATCAGCTCCTACAGAGTTATGGGAAAAATATAAGTCAAAAATGTCCGAAGATATACTCCATCGAAAACAGTTAGAGACATCAGATATGACTTTTGATTTTACATCAGAAATTTATAACTACACTTTAGTTATTATAGAAGATTTGTGCGTAC
>NC_088871.1:23214-24090 GCF_032884065.1 Artemia franciscana
TGGCGACAGTCTATTCCGTCTGGTTTTTGCCAGGACATCTCTTGTCTCGTTTTGTAAATTGACTTGGATTTTTTTCTAGTTTTGGAGTACATTAAAAAGAATGTCTGCTGTTCAGTGTCTTTTTTTTGTAAGCACTTGTCACTGGGAGTTCTTTAATTTTTCATAGTTAAGTGTGATGCTTATCTGGTCTTTTCCTTCAAATTGGCTATCTCCAACCTTTTGTCAGAAACTGGCATAGTCTCTTGGCATCAAACCTGGATAGATTGTTGTCAGTGACATTTTCTTTGTTTGTCAAATCTGTTAACTTGTCAAATCTAGCATCACTAAGATACATTTTTCTTACATTTTTTTGAATTTCCCAATCTAATTCATTCGAACTGACAGTATCTGTGCAAGGATGATTCTGGCAAACATCCAATTGTACCAATATTTGTTATTGTAGAAGGATAATGAAGGAGATGCTAGTAGTACCTGTTCTGACCCCCTATATTGCGATTGAGTAATTTCTTCCACACTATATTTATATTCGGTTTGCACACATTAAGAACAGAGATGGTGAGGGTTTCTTACATCTGAGGTCCACTCCCCTATCCCTTGGAAAGTTTAGTGCAAACCATAATGAGACGTATGGGAATCAGATAATTAAGGCAAATTCTACAATTTCACAGTTCAGAAGCAAAATAGATTAGTAGAGTTGAATACAAATCAGCAGTGTATCTTCTCTCTTAAGGGGACTTGACACCTTAAAAGATCACACTGTCCGGTCCATTATAAACTTTTTTAGTTTGTGTGATCTGATCCATTATAGACTTTTAACTTGTGTGGCCAAACTATCCAGAATTGTGGTCTTGATTGTTTTGATCCCATATGGAGCAA
>NC_088871.1:24190-35165 GCF_032884065.1 Artemia franciscana
TATATCAACTCTGAGGCGTATTTTCGTATTTTCTTTCCTCTGTTGATCCAACTTGAAGGCAAACATACCCGCTAAAATTGGAACACAATAGTAATAATGGTCTCACATAACATGATACGATCGAGCTGAGTGGAGCTGTATATTCTTTTATAAGGAGACTTGATACCTTAAAAGATCACACTGTCTGTTATAGACTGTTATAGACGTAAATAGAATAGTATAGTATAGAATAGTAAATAGTATAGAATAATATAGAATGTAGAATAGAATAGTATATAATAGTATAGAATAGAATAGCATAAGAGTATAGAATAGTAAAGTATAATATAGAAATAGAATTGTATAGAATAGTAAATAGATTTGTAAAGTTGAATATAAATCAGCAGTGTATCTTCTTTCTTAAGGGGACTTGATACCTTAAAAGATCACACTATCTGTTATAGACTGTTATAGACGTAAATAGAATAGTATAGTATAGAATAGTAAATAGTATAGTATAATATAGAATGTAGAATAGAATAGTATATAATAGTATAGAATAGAATAGCATAAGAGTATAGAACAGTAAAGTATAATATAGAAATAGAATTGTATAGAATAGTAAATAGATTTGTAAAGTTGAATATAAATCAGCAGTGTATCTTCTTTCTTAAGGGGACTTGATACCTTAAAAGATCACACTGTCTGTTATAGACTGTTATAGACGTAAATAGAATAGTATAGTATAGAATAGTAAATAGTATAGTATAATATAGAATGTAGAATAGAATAGTATATAATAGTATAGAATAGAATAGCATAAGAGTATAGAACAGTAAAGTATAATATAGAAATAGAATTGTATAGAATAGTAAATAGATTTGTAAAGTTGAATATTAATCAGCAGTGTATCTTCTTTCTTAAGGGGACTTGATACCTTAAAAGATCACTCTTTCCGGTCCATTATAAACTTTTTTCGTTTGTGTGACCTGGCCAATTACAAACTTTTTTAGTTTGTGTGGCCAAACTATCTAGAATTAATCGGGTGGTCTTGCCATAACTAGCTTAGATAAGGGATCCGAATAAACAAATGAAAACTAAAATCTGAACCTACTTTCCCGGAAATCCTAAGAAAACCATTTAGCCTCTCTCGTCTTGTGCTGGAAATAAAATATTCAGATCTAGTGTCACCTAAGTCATTAGAAAGTTTGTTTTTAAAGTCACAGGAAAATGCAATCTCTAAAAATCTTCTAACATATGTGCTAAGAAAACGCCAAATATAATCTCAAAGTAAATATAATTTGAGCAATTAGGTAGCTTTGGGAGTTTCCTGTAGTGCTATCCGCTTCGATTGAAAACCTTATTGGCACATGAAAGGTAAAATTTTATTGCCTTTTCAATCAAATTTCAGAGTCAAACCACAGATTCTCAGCAGCTCTTGATGGTGGCTAGTCCCCTAGTAAAATTTGCTAATGCGCACTTTGTCTTTGAGGGGGGTCACCCGATACTGAGACTAGTCAAAATCAAGGAATATTAATTACTTTTTTCACCAGGTGGCTAGAAAAGGAAATCTGAAAAATTCTTGATGTTTGCTAATCCTTCTCAAAAATATTTCAGTAAAAATTGACCAAATTGAATATTCACTTAGCTAAGTAGAATTAGTCATAAGAAACCCGGATGGAGGAAAGAGGTAAAAATCAAAATAGCCAAGCTTGGAATGAGCACAGTTCGTTAGAAAAAGAGAAGTGGATGCTTTATAGGAAGGATTAGTGAATGAAGCTATGAAAAAATATTACGGAGTAGGGGTATGTGTAGTTGTGTTCGACTCAGCTGGCTTAGTTTTGCGATTAGTTTTTTGGTTGTGTTATAGACTTAACTGAATTTGCCTTTTTTTTCTAAAGCTTGTTCAGGACTGCTACAAGCTCACTAAGAACTACAGTTTTTTTTTCAAAAAGGTCTGGTGAAGTTTAGTTTCTGTTGAAAAAGTCTCTAAACTGGTTTTTATGGCACTTGGTATTGACCAAGTGACATATAGCAATCGCCAATTCTGTCGGTCTGTCTGTCTGTCGGTCCCGGTTTTGCTACTTTAGGCACTTCCAGGTAAGTTAGGACGATGAAATTTGGCAAGCGTATCAGGGACCGGACCAGATTAAATTAGAAATAGTCGTTTTCCCGATTTGACCATCTGAGGGGGGGGGGAGTGGGGGGCCGGTTAATTCGCAAAAAATAGAAAAAATGAAGTATTTTTAACTTATGAGCGGGTAATTGGATCTTAATGAAATTTGATGTTTGGAATGATATTGTGTCTCAGAGCTCTTATTTTAAATTCCGACTGGATCTGATCACATTGGGGGGAGTTGGAGGGGGGAAACCTAAAGTCCCGGTTTTGCTACTTTAGGCACTTCCAGGTAAGCTAGGACGATGAAATTTGGCAAGCGTATCAGGGACCGGACAAGATTAAATTAGAAATAGTCGTTTTCCCGATTTGACAGTCTGGGGGTGCGGAGTGGGGGGCCGGTTAATTCGGAAAAAATAGAAAAAATGAAGTATTTTTAAATTATGAGCGGGTGATTGGATCTTAATGAAATTTGATGTTTGGAATGATATTGTGTCTCAGAGCTCTTATTTTAAATCCCGACCGGATCTGATGACATTGGGGAGAGTTGAAGGGGGGGGGGAACCTAAAATCTTGGAAAACACTTAGAGTGGAGGGATCGGGATGAAACCTGATGGGAAAAATAAGCGCAAGTCCCAGATACATGATTGACATAATCGGAACTGATTCGCTCTCTTTGGGGTAGTTGGGGGGGGGGGGGAGTAATTTTTAAAAATTAGAAAAAATGAGGTATTTTCAACTTACGAACGGGTGATCGGATATCAATGAAATTTGATGTTTAGAAGGATATCGTGTCTTAGAGCTCTTATTTTAAATCCCGACCGGATCTGGTTACGGGGGCGGGGAGTTGGGAGGGGGAAACCTAAAACTTGGAAAACACTTGAGTGGAGGGATTGGGATGAAACTTGGTGGAAAAATAAGCACAAGTCCTAGATATATAATTGACATAACCGGAACGGATCTTCTCTGTTTTGGGGAGTTGGGGGGGGGGGGCTAGGGTTAATTCTGAAAAAATAGAAAAAATGAGTTATTTTTAACTTACGAAGGAGTGATCGGATCTCAATGAAATTTGGAAGGATATCGTGTCTCAGAGCTCTTATTTTAAATCCCAACTGGATCTGGTGACATTGGGGGGAATTGAGGGGGGGCCTATAATCTTGGAAAGCGCTTAGAGTGGAGGGATCGGGATGAAACTTGGTGGAAAAAATAAGCACAAGTCCTAGATACGTGATTGACATAACTGGAACGGATCCGTTCTCTTTGGGGGAGTTGGGGGAGGGTTAATTCTGCACAAATTAGAAAAATGAGGTATTTTAACTAATGAAGGAGTGATCGGATCTTAATGAAATTTGAAGTTTGGAAGTATATCGTGTCTCAGAGCTCTCATTTTTAATCTTGACTGGATCCGGCGACATTGGGGGGAATTGAGGGGGGATCTAAAATTTTGAAAACGCTTAGAGTGGAGGGATCGGGATGAAACTTGGTGGGAAAAAAATAAGCACAAGTCCTAGATACGTGATTGACATAACCGGGACGGATCCGCCTCTCTTTGGGGGAGTGGGGGCGAGGGTTAATTCTGAAAGATTAGAAAAATGAGGTATTTTTAACTTACGAGTTAAGAAGGAAACATGTTTGAGAAGGAAGCATGATAAGAATACAATATGCATAACAATTGTAGCAAACAGATTTTGCATGGAACTCCCTATATTTTACCCCCCCCCCCCCCTTAATGTGTAAATATACAGTCGAAATTATATATTTCCCCTCTATTCTCCCAATGCATCTCTCTTGTTTCATACCTTGTACTTATTAATGAATTAACTGTTTAAAAGAAGAACCGGAAAACAAGTGATGGGTGACAGAATGCATTGGTTTTATATAATTTGGACTATATATTCGCTTTTTAGGGGAAGGTGGGTTGGCGGTAAAGTATAGGGGGGATCCATGCAAAAGGTGTTAGCTACAGCTATTGTGCGTATTATGAAATGTTTTCTTAACATGTTTCCTTCTCTAGGCTTATACCCTAAGCTGTAACTATTGCTGACAAAATTGGAATTCCCTAAGAAGCAAAGTCCTGCGGATGTAACTGTTCCAGTCATCTATGCAGTCAGCACAGTAAAGGGAAAATATTTTTACACTGTGACAGTCATCAATGATGATTTTACATTCATGAAAATAGCTATTGACTTTTAATTAGTTCCCATGTCCTTTGGGAACAGACAACGCGGACCCCAGTTATTGCTCACCTGTTTCAAAGGCCGCCTTTTCAAATGCGCAATTTAGATACGTATTTAAAACGTTTTTCCGTGAATTTGATGAGCAGGTCATTCAAAGAATCTATGTCAAAAGATAAGGATAAAATTGTAACTGAAATGTATGAAAAAATTCCTACCTATAAGGAACGGTATCGATAATTCAAAAGGGCAAGGTAATCATTTTTGATATTATTCTAAAGTCGGGTGTTGAATATTTCGATAGCCTTGCAGACTCAAAGGACTGCAAGTACATACACAGGCTCTTGGTTCGTTTTTTAGGGGGGGGGGTGATTAACTTAAAAAACAACGAAAATTGGTTCTATTAGTCTGTGGCCTTTTGAAAGAAAATTACTGGTACTTATGTATTATACCTAACACACTCAAGAAGTTTAGTTACGTTAATCATAATGAAATACACCAAAACATGATGTAAATATATTATTTTAGTTTCTACAATAGTATAATTTTGGCTATATATTTGCAAATTAGGGGGGGGGGAGAATATATCTCAGAAATGGGTAAAAAACCTAACCTTACCCCCACCCCCTGATGTACACATATTTGGTGCAAATTATACAAGTCCAATGCATTCTGTCTCCGTCATTTGTCCTTGATCTCTAATTTTAAATCTCAACCGGATCAAGGGTAATTGGGAGGGCGGGGCAGTTGGGGGACCGGAAATCTTAGAAAATACTTAAAGCGGTGAGATCAGGATGAAACTGGATGGGAAGAATAGAAACCTGTCTAAGATACGTGACTGATATAACCGGACCGGATCTGCTCTCTTTGGTGGAATTGGGGGGGGGGGGGTAATTTGAAAATTGAGGTATTTGTAACTTACGAAAGGGTGACCAGATCTTAGTGAAATTTGATATTTAGAAGGATCTTGTGCTTTAAAGTTCTAATTTTAAATTCCGACAGATCCTGTGCCATTGGGGGGAGTTGGAGGGGGAAACCGGAATTCTTGGAAAACTTGAAAATTGGGGTATTTTTATCTTACGAATAGATGATCGGATCTTAATGAAATTTGATTTTTAGAAGGAATTCATGTCTTAGAGCTCTTATTTCAAATCCCGACCAGATCTTTTGACATTGGGGGGAGTTGGAGGGGGACATCTTGGAAAACACTTGGAAAACACTTGGAGTGGAGGAATCGGGATGAAGCTTGGTGGATAAAATAAACAAATGTCCTTGATACGTGATTGACAGAATCGTACTGGATTCGTTCTCTTTGGGGAGTTGGGGGGAGGGGTTCAGTGATTTGGCGAGTTTGGTGCTTCTGGACGTGCTAGGACGATGCACATTGGTAGGCGTGTCAGGGAGCTGCACAATTTGACTTGATTAAAGTCGTTTTCCCAGATTCGACCATCTGGGGGGCTAAAGGGAGAGGAAAAATGAGAAAAAATCAGGTATTTATAACTTACGAGTGGGTGATCGGATCTTAATGAATTTCGATATTTAGAAGGACATCATGACTCAGAGCTCTTATTTTAAATCCTGACCTGCATTATGCCTCTTATTTTCCTTTTTAAATCAATCTATTGATTCATAGAATTTTGTTAGAGCTCATACCATGTGATCTCTTGGCTCTTAGCTCTTCTCGCCTCGTCACAAGTGCCATATGAGCTCTTAGCTCTTGTTTAAGGGTATATTAGGTTTTTTCAAGCGAAAATATTAGGAAATGTGAAAAATTTCAAGTAGGAAAACAGTAAGTGAAAATTTTTTAATGGACCGGTATAGACGGCGGAAAACCGTATATCTAGAGCGTAATTTGTCAAAATTTTGGTTGCTCTGGGCCTTAAATCTGGGGTATGCCTATAAGTGGTAGGCTACTTTGGTGCGTTTGAAATATTCCTGAAATAGGATTTGGCCTATTTACCTCTTGCTTCTGGCAATAAAGCTGGTGTCTAATAAGGCCTTTGCACTTATACCGGGGGCTTTAAGTTACTGGAAAGTTCTGAAAGCCTGCTTTAGGAAGATTGTGGTTCTTTTCTAACTCTCACCAACGTTTAAGGTAAGCAAGCCTAATGTAAAATTTTTGTAATTAAAATATAAAAGATAATTTGATTATTTACTTACTTCAACTAAATACTTAGGTACTAGGGGCCTTTTTGTGCATCTTTCTTTCATTCAGTGTTTTTCCGACATAACTTATTAAAAAAAAAACTTCCCGAAAACGAAGTTTTTTAAAGAATAGTAAAGGCCATATTGAACTTTCAGAAGAAATAGAACCCTACTATAACCCAAACTCAAAATGACCAGAAATTACTATTAAAAAATAAATGAAGCCCATAGAATGAATGGTGGGGGGTATGTTAACCCTGAAGTTTTTTTTTATCTCACTGTTGTACTGTTTTAAACGAAATGGCTATCTAAAAAAATTTGATTAAATGGGTCTGGAGATAAGAGGGTGTGTGTAGGGGGGGGGGTCAGATGTACTCTGTTCAGTTTTGACTCTTATGACGGTAACTAGAACCTCCAATTTCTAATCAAATGACCCGTCTCTGAAGTTTATACGACTACTCCTTGCATAAAAACATTATATACCCCTTTGTTCAACTTACAACACTTGTCCCGGGGCTCTGAGGGGTTTTGTCAACCCCAGGGTTTTTGTTATTTTGCCTTTAAACTGTTTTGCACAAAATGGTTATCTCTGGCTCTAGGTTATCAAAATGGTTATTAAAATGGCTCTGGGATTGTGTTGACCCAGGAATTTTCGTTAGCTGACGACTATTTTCAATAAACAGACTATCTAAAAAATTTTATCAGGGGGGTCTGGGAAAAAAGGGTTGACCTCCGATCTCTTTTGACTCTTAAAAAGTGAACTAGAATTTTTAATTTCCAATCAAATGAACCCCCTGAAGTTTATACGAGAAGTCCTTCTAGAAGAACCATATATGCCGACTGGGCATAACTTACCACGCCTGCCCCTGAGCCCTCGGGATTGTGTCGACCCTGGAGCTAAATTATTTAAAATCTTTTATTGGATGCATTTGGGGAAAAAAGGGCGTTCCTTCCGATCACTTTTGACTGCTAAAAGGGGCACTATAATTTCCGATTTCAGATCGAATGAGTCCCCTCCGAAGTTCATGCGACCATCCCTTCCATATGAAGTACATCTAGTAAAAAAATTTCGGAGCCTTATGACCTTAGGGTTGGTGAGGGTGGGGGCTATTTGCCATTGATCACTTTTTACTCTTATAAAGGGAACTAGAACTTCAATTTCTAATCATTTGATTCCCTTTCAAAATTTATAGGACTACCCCTTACATAAAACCATATCTGTTCCCGAAGCACAACTTACAACACTTTCCCCGGGCTCTGGGGTATTGTATCGACCCCTGAGTTTTTGTTGTCGATCCTTAAACTATTTTGAACAAAATGGCTAACTCAAAATTTTGATCGAATTCATTTGGGGAATAAAAGGCGTTGGTGGAGGGGGGGTTAGTGGCCCTCTGATCACTCTTGACTCTCAAATAGGGCTCTATAAGTTCCAATTTACGATCAAATGAGCCCCCTCCGAAGTTTATGCGACCATCCCCTCCATAATAACCTTATATGCCCCATGGGCATAATCTCCAACACTTTCCCCAGGTCCTGAGGTGCCGTGTTATCCCCGGAGTTTTGTCATAAGATCTTTTTTCTGTTTCGACAAAACGGCTATATAAAAAATTCGATTGGACGCATTTGGGGAAACAAGGATTGGGGGGGAGGAACACTTTCCCCCGAACTCTGGGGGTTTGTGTTGACCCCGGATTTTTTGTCATCTAATGATTGAACTATTTTTAACCAAATTTCTATCTCAAAGTTTTTATCGAATGGGTTTGGGGAAAAAGGGCGAGGGGAGGGGGTTTGTTGCCCTCCGATCACATTTAACTCTTAAAAAAAGGCACTAGAACTTTTGATTTCCAATCGAATGAGCCCCCTCCGAAGTTTATAAGAACACCCCTTTCATACGAAGTGTCTCTGGAAAAAACAAAAACAATAAATAATAAAACATTGGAGCCATATGGCCTTTACGCTATAGCGTTGCCTCTGATTAGGCTTTTTTATGTTTTTTGTGGGAGGGGGAGCAGGGGGTCCTTTTTTGTTTGGTACTGCCAGGAAGTGCCAATGGTAGAAACAGAAGGAGTACCGTCTCCTGGAATGGGTGTAGTCAACTTTCATGCGGTTTCTACTTGCATTTCCACGAATTTGTGAAAAAAGAATAAACGGACTTCATTAATTTGCTTTTGAATGGATCAAATATTATATCATATTCCATTTTTCTCCCCCTCCAAAAAAAGGAAACCACTGATCCTTTTATTTCTTTCCTTTTTTATTTCTATTATTCATTTGTTTAGATTTTATACGCCCATTTAAGTTTTATTTGCCCATTAGGTTTCAAAACGTCATCGTTAGTTTAATTTAATCTTTGATTTATCCATTTGTTAGTTGTTTGTTTTTTCTAACTTACACCACTTGCAGTTTATTTCCTCACTTTTATTGCCCGGATATATTGAAAGATATACGGAGAAATAAACGAACTCAGTTAGATAGCATAATTACGTTTATTTGTAGGAAATAAATGCTTATTGACAAAAACATTAATTTAGGTGTAAATCGATCTCTCTTACTGGAACTCTTTTTCTATTTCTGGTTTCTGTGGGAAATTTTCTATAAAAAATAGCGAGGGAAATATTATTCAATATTCATTCTTTGAGGTTTTAACTGACAAATCAACGTTCAACGAAAAAGTTTCAGAAATTTTGTCAAGAGTCTTCTTATCACGAACTATCAAAAGCGCTAAACGACGTAGCGTTTTCTTGGCGAATATTGAATTGCATTAAACTTGTACGCTACATATATATATATATATATATATATATATATATATATATATATATATATATATATATATATTTATATATATATATAAATCTATATATATATATATATATATATATATATATATATATATATATATATATAAAATTGGCGTTAAAATATATGATAGTTTTTGCAATCTTACTGAAACTTCCGCGGTCCTGAAAACTATCGCTCTATAGCTGAAATGGTATATCATTTAAGCTTGCGCAAGTTTTTTTTTTTTTTTTTTTTTTTTTTTTTTTTTTTTTTTTTTTTTTTTTAACAATGCCGGGGAATTACTGAATTAGATTATATGTGATTGAATGTTAGTTGTTCATAAGCCGTTTCACGGCCATCCGTTGCAACCGGACGAAACATATAATGTGCCAGGAAAATATAATTTTTATTGCTTCATTTATGCTTGTATTTTGGTGTGTAAAGTTCTATATTTCTTTTCTGGTTGTACAGTCAACGCTCACTCTCAAAGCATTAAGAGCCACTTCGCGGTAGTTGGTTTTAATTGTGCAAAATATATGATGTTGTATGCAATTACACTGTTGTATTTATGAACACGAATTTGTGTCTAGACTCTTTTATAGTAAGTAAGTAAGTGTGACGGAACTAGACCCTTAAGGTCCAAGCCGGTGGTGCTGATCAAACTCGTGTCCCTTGGACAAAGAATTCTCAAACCAGCATGTCGACCACCTAGCCAGGACTAGCCTACATGTGCAACTAGTTAATTTGGCAATTATCATATAGTTTTGTATAAAGATTTGTGTTCTTAACAAAAGGGTGTATCTAGCACTTTGAGGTTTGAGCTGGAGCAGTTCTTTTTAGGATTTAAACGACTGCAAAAACTACACCGTGTAGCTGAAAAAATATGCCTCTACTGCTTTCAAGTAAAGGTACTGAAAAATGCCTTGTCAGTTTGGTCAATTTTTCCTATCTTTTGTTACGTACAGATGCCATTAATAATAATAATAATAATTTATTTATAACCCACAAAGTACATTAAACTGTGGAGTAAACACACAAAAAAAAAGAAAAAAACAAGACAAAAAACATAACAACATAAATAACATAGCAGCATACAACATAACAACATAAGTAAATTACCTCCATTCAAAAAATGGCCAAAGAGGGTCAAAACACCAATCATTTGCCGATTTTTAAGACATATATCTTTTGATAAATGTTTCAGTCGCGAGGGCACATCAACGATGTCAAATTTAGAGACGATTGTATGATTCGGATACCACCGAGGCAGACGCAGCAAATACTTGCAATACTTAAAATATCCTGAGCGTATTTTCTTTGTATCCTTCTTGCGAAGGAGGAAAGCAAAACCAGAAAGATAAAAAACAGCAGGGGCACAAAGACTAGAATAAAGACGGCATAGTCCATTTCGGTTATACCGACCACGATTTGGTGTTTTCGCGTATCCAACCCGCGTTCAGGGTATGGCCACTGAATAAAGAGCCACTAAAGACGTTTTTATATTTGCATTGAATTCGTAAAAAGTATGGTACGTACCCTTTCGTTTTGGGCATGACGATGTAACCCAATCATTTACTTTGTTGTTCACCGTTCTTTGGTGACTGTTGGAATACAAATTTATTGTTAATGAAATCTTGTTTTTCGTTTGATATTTGCATTGTGGAGCACCTTTTAATGCTTTTTTTTTCACGTTCAGTGGTCTGTTGCTCGAAAACGGTAAGAAAAAATTGAAACCCTATTTTGAGGTCGTGAACGGATTAGAAAAGTTAAATTTACAAAC
>NC_088871.1:940178-1107678 GCF_032884065.1 Artemia franciscana
AAATTAATGTTATACACTATGAATTTGTGTCTGGGCGGCCAATGAGGCAATTTAACATTTATAAAAGTTTTAGGGACAATCAATTCCGACAGCAAATTGAAAATAGACTTTTCGTATGACGTCCCAATCGTAATCGGCTCTATACGTAATCGACTTTATTGGCTAAGCTTTTTATTAACTCAATATGTAAGCCATTCAACCAGCTTCAATCTAGTATTTTGTCATATTGTTTGGTGCCTTTTTAGGCCAGATGGATTATTCTGAAGGAAAGACATCTCTGGAAATTTGTAATCTTGTCCGAGGTTGGATACCCCTCCTTTACTCCTAAAAATGGGAGTTGCTGCTTATGCACACAGCTTTGGTAAACTGCATGCTGTTAAATTTTTACTATTAAGTACGCACCAGTTGGCTACATCAAATACTATATCAAGAAGCCAATTAAGTTCATATATTCAGCGTGTATTTTGATTTGAAATTTCCGCCTATGGCCGTTTTTTTTCGCGTGGTTTAAATTTTAAATACGGTTATGGCATCTGTCCTGTATTCCGCACTGTTTGTGTACTACTGCCACCGTTAGGCAGCGCTATTCCCTTCCATTAATTTGTAGCTTTTCTGGAGGTAGAAAATTGAAATTTTACTTTTCTTTTATTACCATTTAAAAATCAAGACTAGGATGACAAAAATGTGTAATTTTTTTGAAAAATGTGTAATTTTTTTTAAATGTGTCATTTTTGTCGACTGTGTCATTTTTCATTGAAAAATGTGTCATTTTCGTCGATTGTGTCATCATTTCGTCTGAATGTGTCATTGTGTCACGCAACATCAAATTGTGTCATTTTGACACAAAATGTGTCAATTTGGCAGCCATGATTGTGAAGTATGGCACACCTTCTAGGGGTGTCTAAATAGGCTATGTTTATAGTAAAGTAGACGTGATTAGTGTTGTTAGTTGCGTAGTTGCCTACAGCTCTTCAGTTGACAAGTGGCTGGCTAAATGTTTGTTGTTATCTTTTGCAGATTACATCCAAGGGAAGCTACTTTTAAGTGGGTATGGGATTCTCGAAGGCACTCTTGGTTTGGTGCAATAGCGTGCCAAGTCCTAGGTGCTCTTGAGTCTATATTATTTTAGGGCCCTCAATCCTCCCTCGTCTAGGAACCGTATTTCCATTCCAGTTTAGGGGTTCCTCTAAAATGAGGCAGTTTTAGATCTTACTGGGGCAAATCCTTTCATTTGGGTATTCTATTGGTTTTTAGACACAATACTCTGTCTGGCGGGAGAACACGATTCAAAAGACAATTCTCTGTGTGAAGGGAAAAGAGAATCAACAGGCGATTGTCCATGTGAAGGGAGACCAAGAAACCGGTCTGTGAGGATGGAAAAGCCTGGAGCCTAAATGCAAATATATCACAAAATCCCTGTGATTTACCACCTCCAAGTTTTATCTTTGTTGATACATTCGGGGAGTCTGAAGTATGTCATTCTAACAGCTTGATGATTGAAATGACTGAGATGACTGAAATGTATTCTACAACATATTTTGGTACAAGGAATTGGTATGGTCAGGACTGGCCCTTGTTTCTTTAGCAGGCTTTTCCTGCAGAACCGTCCTAAATTTTACAAAAATCTATTTTGTCTCCAGAGGGAGAAGACTTTGTGATTGATGGGCCAATGGGCCTGTACGAGATTGGATGGAAACGATTCTTGTATTTATTTCTTAAGCCCTTAGATGGTGTAAAAGCGAGCCAAGTCCAAGCTACATTTAGTTCTCTTTTGTTTCGTCTTAGAAAGTAATTATTTCTGGATTTATTATCCTTACAGCATAGCCACGTAATTTATTTAGGCTAAAAAGTAAAAGGCAAAGCATTGCACAAGAAATCTGAACAAAGCTAACTCAAATCAATACACACTATTACTGCTTAAGGCGATTGATCTTTCTGCCCTTGAAAAATCAAAAGATACCACCATATTGGAATGCAACTTTCCTCGTACTACTTTGTTTCTACTAAGTCCTTCTAGCTCGAGTCCTTCTTATAGGACTTTTTTCCATTTCTTCTGCTTTTCTACAGTGGCGTAATATCGTCAAAATCCAAACTTGAAGGGGATGGAGGGGCAAAGTCGGAGCCCTTTTTCCAAAATCAAGTGAAAAAGGTGGTAAAAACTAAACAGAAGCCATTTGGTACCAGAGAGGTACTATTTAGTACTCTAAAAGGACTATAAAGTTAGTTCAAAAAAAAAATGATGTATTTCTGTAGATGCTTGAATTTATAGGTTTGCATTAGTTTTGAGACAAAATTTTGGAAGAAACTAAATTTCAGAAGGGGGGGGGGGGCAAAATGATGTTTGAGGAGGGGTAGTTGCCCTTCCCAGCTCCATAGCAAGTTTTGCCCCTACTTTTCTATGGTTAGAACCTTAGAGTTGTTTAATAAGCTTAGATCAAATTCTCCTATAAAACTAGAATTATACTTGAAGGCCATCTATTCTTCAAGACAGTCTTCTGGTAACATTGTTAGTAATAAGATTGAATTATAGAATTAATCAAGTAAATGACAAATGAAAAGGACAAATACTTATAAAAATAAAGTAAGCAATCATTTATCTGATATAGTCTAACTGTTTCGTGTCTGTGTATCTTTCTTAGGTGATTGAAAATTGAGCTTTTGTGTCCATATTTGAAGCAAATTTAATAATGTCTTAATATAACTTGCATGTTTACCATGTAGCATATATGGAGATCCAGTGGCTTTAATTAAGGGAAGGGAATTTTCTCTACAAGATGTTTTTCCTGCATGCCCCCTCTTAGATTCAAAAAAAAAATCTCTTTGTTGTATTATCATTGAAAAAGGGCTTGTTTTTTTCTTTGTATTTTTGTTAAAGAAATTGAAAAGACAACGAGATTCCCCTCCCTGGACTCTGAAGAATAATCTTACGCCCCCTCTCCCCTCCCCCTTAGGCTGTGTTTAGAAATCATTTTTGAGGAAGGTATAGAAAAAAAAACCATCGGAAACTTTTTTAAATGCATTGCGTTATGTTTTAACGAGTACGGATAAAAATATCGGGGATTAGCTCACTGGATCCAGTCTTGTCCCCTAATTTCCATGAATTGACGCTTTTGATCAATACCAGTAATGTCGACTGGTGGATGGACAATTTTTATTGCAAATGAGGGTGTATTTTTGGGTGTTTTTGTAAAAGAAAGTGAAAAAAACAAGAGAATTGTTCTCTCGGGATTTCGAAAAATACTTTTTTCTGTCCCCACCCCCTTAATTGCCGTGAATTAACGTTATCCATCAATGCTGGTTTCGATCATTGTCAGCTAAAGGGCCAAGAGAATAGCGTGCCAAGTCCTAGGTGCTCTTGAGTCTATATTATTTTAGGGCCCTCATTCCTCCCTCGTCTAGGAACCGTATTTCCATTCCTGTTTAGGGGTTCCTCTAAAATGAGGCAGTTTTGAGATCTTACTAGGGCAAATCCTTTCATTTGGGTATTCTATTGGTTTTTAGACACAATACTCTGTCTGGCGGGAGAACACGATTCAAAAGACAATTCTCTGTGTGAAGGTTAAAGAGAATCAACGGGCGATTGTCCATGTGAAGGGAGACCAAGAAACCGGTCTGTGAGGATGGAAAAGCCTGGAGCCTAAATGCAAATATATCACAAAATCCCTGTGATTTACCACCTCCAAGTTTTATCTTTGTTGATACATTCGGGGAGTCTGAAGTATGTCATTCTAACAGCTTGATGATTGAAATGACTGAGATGACTGAAATATATTCTACAACATATTTTGGTACAAGGAATTAGTATGGTCAGGACTGGCCCTTTTTCTTTAGCAGGCTTTTCCTGCAGAACCGTCCTAAATTTTACAGAAATCTATTTTGTCTCCAGAGGGAGAAGACTTTGTGATTGATGGGCCAATGGGCCTGTATATGTATAATTGATAAGGGTTCATGGAAATAAACCAGTACAAATATTTATATAGTCAAAAGGAATATAGAAATCATCAGTATAAAAGAATCGTCCTCCCCCTTGATATTGTTACTTTCGTTGTTTTTGGGGGCTGAAGTCTTTAATTAAGACTTCAGACTTAGCGTAATCTCTTTACGCTAAAGTCTTTAATTGTTTTAAAAATTAGAATTGTGGCAAAGAGTCAAACTTTAGCGTAAAGAGCGAGGGATTGCGGAGGGGAAAACCCGTTTCATATACGGAGTAATTTCTGTTCGTCTTAAGTTTTAATGTCGCTCCTTACTTTCAGTTAAAAAAAACTAGTTTTTTTTAATTTAATTTCTGAACGTTTTTGAATTAATGCATGTTTGATTTTGGCTCTCCTCACATAAACTATTAAAATGAAATTCGCATACTAATTCTCTTTTTGGCTAAATGGCTTTTGATAAATAATGAGTGGGGAAGGAGGCGTAGTTGCCCTCCAATTTTTCGGTTACTTAAAAAGGCAACTAGAACTTTTAATTTTTAACGAACGTTTTTATTAGTAAAAAATATACATAACTTAAGAATTAACTTACGTAAAAACTTTTATATTCTTATATTTTTATTATGTATATGAGGGGTTTTTCCCCTCGTTAATACCTCGCTCTTTATACTGAATCTTAATTTTTGTCCCAATTCTTTAAGAATGACCCCTGAATCAGAAATGCCTTAGAATTAGTAGTTGAAATTACTAGAAATACTTTAGCATAAAGAGCTATGTATTTATCTCCTCCTAAATACCTCGCTCTTTATGCTAAAATATTTTTAGAGCCCCTCATATGCTTAATAATCTCTGTTCGTTTTAAGTTTTAATGCTACTCCTTACTTTCAATTGAAAAAACTTTTTCATGTTTATCTTTTCATTGTGTTTTTTTTTTATAGTAATGCTAGAAAATCCTGCGCCCTTTTCATTGAATTTCTCTTCCCCCATGACATATTCCTCCAAGGAAAGATACTCCCACATAGCTCCCTCCCCTCAACCTTACCCCCCAAACCATAAGAATCCCCTGAAAACGTCTGAACACTTCCCAATAACCATTATTATATGTAAACACTGGTCAAAGTTTGTAACTTGCAGCCCCTCCCCCAGGGACTGTGGGGGAGTAAGTCATCACCAAAGACATATTTATTATGGTTTTCGACTATGTGGAACAAAATGGCTATCTCAAAATTTTGATTTGTTGACTTTTGGAAAAAATGAGCGAGGGAGGGGGCCTAGGTGCCCTCCTATTTTTTTTGTCACTTAAAAAGAACACTAGAACTTTTCATTTCCATTAGAATGAGCCCTCTCGCGAAATTCTAGGACCATTTGGTCGATACGATGACCCTGGGAAAAAGAAAAAAAAAAAAAAACAAACACGCACCCGTGATCTGTCTTCTGGCAAAAAATTCGAAATTCTCCATTTCTCTAGATAGGAGCTTGGAATTTTTGCTATAGAGTTCTCTTATACGCTGAATGCGATGGTGTGATTTTCGTTAAGATTCTATGACTCCCCTCCCGACACACTTTCTTGAGTCCCATGATCTTGAAGAACCTGGGCCCTCTACTAGCTCTTGGCCCTCTACTAGCTCTAACAGGGCAACCTTCAGCCAAAAAGGTAAACCGACGAAATAGGGACGAATACAAGTGATTTTACAAGGACTTCGAATCTTATATTAAATATCAGCAAGTTATATGTGCATATACTCGCCCACCAACAGAGTCCATGTCCCCAGCCGAATATTTTTCTATTTTTTTCTCTGATGAAATGACTGATAAGATTTTATTAGAGACGAATCGCTATGCAATGATGAAGGACAACAAATTCATCGATGTCACAAAACAAAAGATTTACTCTTACTTTTCAATAACTCTCTACATGGGAATAACAAGATTGCCTAGCTACAAGCTCTACTAGGAGAAAGAACTGAACTATACTCTCGTCTCTGGAAAGATGTCCCAAGACCCTTTCACATTGATCCGAAGGTACTTGCACTTCAATGACAACAGTAAGTGCAATCCAAAAACAAATCCTGGACATGATCGTTTGTTCAAGGTGAGGCCCATAGTTAACCTGCTGCAAGTAAATTTGATGAGAAATGAGCCTGAAGAAAGACACAGTATCGATGAATAGATTATCCCATTCAAGGGAAGATCTGTTATGTGGCTGTATCTCCAAAACAAGCCGCACAAGTGGGGGTTCAAAGTATTTGCTCGAGCTGGAAGTAGTGGGAGCATGTATGACATCGAAATTTACCAAGGCCGAGGAACTGTGGAAGCTGGGCCCTTCGGTCTTGGTGGAGATGTTGTTATGAGCTCTTGAGATCCCTGGAACCCAAAGCGGAGCCCAAGATATTTTTCGACAATTGGTTTTCAAGCGTAGACCTTGTCGTTTATCTGAAGGAGATTGGATTTGATTGCGTTGGGACTATTCGTCAGAATCGTCTTTCAGGATGCGAACTGATGGAAGAAAAGGAAATGAAACGGTTTCGCATGGGACACGTCGGCTGGAGAGTTGAAAAGTCGACAGAAGTTTGCTTGGTGCGCTGGTATGATAACAAAGCGGTCACGCTTTTGTCGGACTAGGTTGCAGTTGAGCCCAAGGATACATGTAGACGTTGGGACTCCTCCGAGAAGAAATACGAGGAAATCGAAAGGCCCGCAGTGATCAAAGAGTAAAAAAAGTACATGGGTGGCGTGGACTAGGCTGATATGCTTATTGAGCTCTATCGCTCGAACCTGAAGGCAAGAAAGTGGTATATGCGCATATTGTACTACGTTCTTGACAGTGCAGTAGTCAATACCTGGCTTATTCATCGTCGTCACTGATGGCAGTCAAATGACAAACCAATGCCTCTACTGAAGTTCAAAACCATCATTGCATGCTCTCTCGGATACTCCGACACACCCCGAAGGCGCCCTGGTAGACCATTATCTCTGGAAGCCGAATGTACTCCTCCACGAAAAATATCTACACAGCCTACCCCCCCCCCTACAGACGGGCATCATGACGGGTACAACCATTTTCCTGATTTCAGAAAAGATCGAAAACGCTGCCGAGTTTGTCAGAGGAATACAAAAATCCTGTGTAGCAAGTGCCTTTGAATTGCACTGTGCCTTGTTCCCGAGAGGAACTGCTTTCTCTCCTACCACAGGAGGTGAACTCTTTTTTACTTTTGTAGTAGTTACTAGTTTTGTCTGATGCAAAAATACATGGCATTATTTAAAAAAAATACTCCACTACGGACGGATGTCCTTTTAAAAGGACATGACGGATCTTGAACCCTAAACCAGATACCGAAAATGTTACTCCATATTCGATTTCAGTGATTTTTTTTCATCTAGAAACATCTTTCAAATATTTTTTTTCCTATCGGTTTCATAATTCAGTACTTAAAGGGTTAAGTTTTAATATCGCTCCTTACTTTCAGTAAAAAAAACTTGTTTTTTTTTATTTAATATATACATAAGCCTGGGATCTTGGGTATTTAACTGATGTGATTACAGAACTGAATTTACTCAACATAAGTTTCCAAGCCGAAAATAAGTTTATATGCCAGATGTATTCAGGCTTTGAGGCATTTGAAATGAAACTAACATTATTTATCAAGCATATGGCTGAAAGATAGCTCGATAATTTTCAAAATTACAAAAGTAGTAGAAGAAGCTGATATAAATTCTGTTTCGCAAAATACTAAAATGAAACGTGCATTAATACAACTTCAAATTGAGTTTGAAAACAGGGTTGCAAATTTCAAAAAGTGATATCTACTCACTAAAATTTCAAAAAGTTCGTCATCTATTTCTACCCGTATTTTACAAAGCTCGTCATTTCATTTTCAAATTAATCCGTTTTCTTTTTTTCATTTTGTTATTCGTACCTGTTAACTTTTTTTTTACCGTATTTTATACCCTTCAACGCTTCATTGTCGTTATATTGCAGGATCCCATTTTCCTCGTGTATTTCGATTTTTATTTTTATTTTAATATGAGTTAATTGACTTGGATGAATCCATAGAAAATCGCCTTGAAATATTTGTAAATGATCATTTATATGTTGATGAGATTTTATCATGTCATGTGGGTCGTAGAATGGAAGTAGAACGTCGGTCATTTGCCCTGCGAAGAGGAAGTAAGTATATTAACCTTATTAATGAAGAAAAAAGAAAGATAGTTTATGTGTGGCCGAGTGGAATTGCCATATTACGTCGTCTCATGAGCAAGTTAATGGTTCAGTTTGTTAGTATTTGTAATTATGAAATTGATATGGTTGGTGTGTTTGAAAAAAAAAATTCTGTTGAAACAATTTTGTCGTCTTACCCTTTTCCAGGTTACTGTCTGGCATCAAGGACCCGTCAAAACATGGCTAGAGGTGGGCTAGCATTTATTGTTAAGGAGGAGTTAAAGCACAGGGAGAGAGATGATTTGAGCTTATGGATTGAGGGCAAGGTGGAAATTTTTAGTATTGAATTGGAAATAAATGAGAATTTAAAAGTTATTATTTGCCTGGTTTACCAGCCCTCTGGTTCTTCTCCGCAAGAGTCATTGATTGAGATTGAAAGTTTCACGGATGGACTGGGATGCGTGCATGATATGCAGTGTGTGATAATGGGTGATTTTAATTTTAATCTTTTTAATTGTAATGGTTTTAATTTAGATTTTTTACATTGTATGATTTCGCATAGGTATTTTCCAGTGAATTTGATTCCATAAAGGATTAGTGATAAATCAGCGACATTGATAGACAATATTTTCGTATCTGATGTTTTAATCAATAGTTGCTATTGTGACGTGGCAATATACCCCGCGTCGGATCATTTACCACTGATATGCTCGATACCGAATATATATACTAAGTTAAAGCAGAACAAAGGGGAAACTTTAGTGAGAGAAAGAATAAGGAAAATATTCAAAATTTACTGAAAATGTGAGCGTTATATTGTGGGACAATATTTAGAAGGAAAGGGACGCATGTCTTGCTTTTGAAAAGTTTATGAACGTTCTCGTTGCAATATATGATCAATACTATCCTTTCAAATATGTAAATCATCGGAAAAATGCCAAGAGAAAACCTTGGATCACACAAAAAATAATTGATTTGATTGAAGTGAGAAATAATGCTTACAAGACTTATTTGACTTGTCCATGTGAGCTGAATTTCACAGAGTTTAAACTACTTAGAAACAAAGTAAATCACATGCGATGAAAGCGCATCAAAGAGTTTTACAGTGAAGCTTTGAAAGAAAAACAGGGGGGGTATGAGAGGGACGTGGGATCTAGTGAATAATGTGCTGAAAGAAAAAAGGAATCATAGAGATGAATGTCAGAATCTACTGGTCAAAGATCATGAGATATCCGATGGTCAGTAAATAGCGGATGAAGTTGGTAAAGTTTTTCTCAGAAATTGGAAGTGACATTAAGAGAGATGTTCAAGCTAAAAGTGATTTTCTTTTGGATAATCTTTTTGATGATACAAGAGGCAAAAGACACATATTTGAATTGTATAAGTGCGATGAGAGGGAACTGACGAAAATAATTAAAGATCGGAAATCTAACGCAGCAGGGACAGACGGTCTGAACCTCAAGAGCTGTGAAAAGCGTAATGACTTATGCCATGCCTCGTACTCTTCATTAACTTGTCCTTTGAAACTTGAAAGTTTCCTAGTGAGCTCAAGCAATCGAAAGTAATGCCCCTTTGCAAGGGAGGATGCAAAAAAGACCGAACAAACTATAGACCGATATCGCTATTACCGATTTTATCAAAACTATATGAAAAAGTTGCACATAAACGCCTCTACAGTTACCTGGAGGGACTTGGCATGCTTTCTGAAAGCCATTTTGGATTCTGGAGAGGACATTCAACCTCTGATTTATTACATCACCTGATGGATTTTATAAATGGTGCACTCAAAAAAGGACTTATTCCTGTGATAATTGTGTAGATTTAAGGAAAACGTTCGACACTGTTGATTTCGAAGTTTTGTTAAAGAAGATGTCTGCACTCGGGATTCTTCGTACACAGCTTGAATGGTTCAAGTCGTATTTATTTGGAAGAAGTATGAAATTAGTTTTTGGTGATTTAAGTAGTAAGTTATTTCCTGTGATGTGCGGTGTGCCACAAAGTTCTGTGCTTGAATCACAATTATTTTTGATATATGTGGATACTCTATGTTTCTGTTTATCAGAAGAAGATTGTGCCACGTTTGCCGATGATACAGCGCTTACCATCACTGTGAAGTCTCTTGAAGAGCTGGGAGAAAAGGCGAACCAGACAGTTACTCAACTGCTAACGTTTACATCTGCAAGCTTTTTGTCTGTAACTAAAAGTAAATCAAACTGTTTAATTTTTTGTAGGATAGGTCGAATTGTAAATAATGCTTTCAAATTGATGTTTAATGGTTCGGAAGTGATACAAGTTTTGATTGTAAATATCTTGGTTTTCATTTGGATGTAAATTCTAATTTAAACGGTATTGTGAATTTTTGTCATCGAAAATTGCAAGAGGTGTCGAAATTCTGCGGAGATTTAAAAAATTTTTACCTCAAGTGCTTTGAAAAATATTTAATATGCTTTAATTCATTCTTATATAACGGATGGATGTTCTGTTTATGGATGTAACATTGAGTCAAATTTTAAGAAAGTGCAGGTTATGCAAAATAAAGCTCTTCGTATTTTAGGGGAACGTCTTAATTGTAGTGATACGGTTAGTTGTTTCAAGTCATTTGTTTAAAAACCAGTTTTGTTTAAAAATAGATTGAAAAATTATCTTTTTGAAAGTTAGGTAAAGTTGGAATATCTCTCCCAGTTTTTTAATAAATATTCATAGGTTATTATTATTAGCTGCTAGGGGTGGGAAGGGTAGGAGATGTGTATTATTGTTGATTATTAGTTAAATAAATGTCATGAGCTCCCGCACAGAATAGAATAGAATATCACTTTATTAACAAGCAAGATTTCACAAAATAAAAACTGCCGAACTTGTTGCTTTCTGTCAGGTAGCCTACATTGTATATAAAAAAAACCATAAGCACAAAAGTACAATCTATAAACATAGCCCACGGCGATGAGCCCAACTGGCTTGTCAAATAAAATGAGTAAAATGAATAAAGGTAAGTAACATAAGTAAAAGGAACAAAAATGAGTATAGGAATAGAATAATGTCAATAGAATGTCAGATAAAAATGAAACATCAAAACTAACACATTAACAATATAAATGACACATTAACGTGATGCCTTACAAATTTCATTTATTTATAATTCCAACAAACAAACACAAAGCTCTTTCTGTAGCACTCAGTTCTTGCATTAATAGGATTTAAAACTGGGATTTTTTATGCTTTTGATCGAGGCAAACGGGGCTTTGGAGGGAAAAATGGGCTGGAAGTATACATTGTAAGCGTGGGTTACAACGCACATTATTTCCAAAGTTGGTACAAAGAGTAACACGTCGGGCTGCCAAGGTAGGGAGGTGGAATTCCTTGAGAAGGAAAATGTAAGGTACTTTGCCCTGGCCGTAAATGATTCTCAGGGCTCTCTTCTGGATAACTTCTAGTCTATCGGAATGATCCAAGATAAGCCCGAAATGCCACACCGGGCAAGCATACTCAAGCTTTGGACGGATAAAAGATATATAAAGGCGGAGGATGTGTGTTTTTGGACACGAAAATTTAGCAAATATCTTAAGGAGAGACAGAGATGTACTAGCCTGTTTAACAATAGAGCAAATGTGGGCATCCCATTTCAAATCGCTAGTCAGTGTGACCCCTAAGAGTTTAGTTTTTTGTTACAATTATTTCATTCGGTATTGGGTTACAAATGACGGCTTTGCTTTAAGAAAACTAAATGTCATAATATGAGATTTATGGGAGTTCACTTTCATTTTTGACTGGGCTGCTTCACTTAAAACATCTTCGAGAATTTCCATTGCACTGCTCTTAATATTTTTTTTTCACTTTTCAAGCAATGATATGTCATCCACAAACTTCCATTGATTGGTTGATTCATTAGCAAGATTGTTAATCATTACCAAAAATAGTAAAGGACCTAGAAGCTTACCCTGCGGAACTCCGCAAGAAATAGGGAGTGAATCAGAATAAACATTTTTATACTTAACAACTTGACTCCTATTTGACAGAAAAGATGCAATAATATTGACTAGAAAATAGGGGACATTAAATTCCTTGAGCAATTTTTCAACTAACACATTATGACTAACTAGATCAAAAGCCTTTCGGAGGTCAGTTAAAAGGAGATTGAGCCAGGTATCTGGCTCGTCAAGTAATTTATATACAGTATCGAGGAGACTGACCAGGTAATGTGTTGTTGATAAACCTTTCATGTTTCCGAATTGTTGTTCATCAATAAATACAAGGATTACGTTTTTAAGCCAATCCGCAGCGAAACTCTCAAACAGTTTAGAGAATACTGGTGTTAAGGTAATTGGTCGAACTCCATAAAAATCTAATTTAACACCTTTCTTCTGTATGTGTGTAATGTATCCTTTTTTTCAGCACTTAGGGAATGAACCACTTCTAGTAATTGTATTAAAAATATTTGATAAAGGTTTTGATAACTTATCAGGAAATGCTTTTATTAAATCAATTGGAATGTCAAGGGGGCATATTGAAGTTCTCTTTAGTTTACGTATTTTCACCTCAACATCAGCAGGTTGTAGTACAGAGATATCCTCGTCTGGTGCTGGGGGAATATGACGTCTGGTGCTGGGAGAGCTGGAAGGGTTTGTACAATAGCAGCAAGGTGTTTACTTAATGAGTTAGCTGTAGTTTCAGGGGGTACATCAAGATTTAAGTCAACATTTTTGACTGTTTTACCACTAATTTTCTTTACTGTATTATACCACTGCTTCGGTCGTGCTTTAAAGAGTTCACTTACTTTATTACGATAATACTGGGCTGAAGCTTTCCGAATCTGCTTCTTTAAAGATTTTCTTTGGCGGAACAGTCTTAATTTTTGACAGATTAAACTTTTTATTGCATCATTTATATATGGCTTATCATTAGAATTTTTTTTCTTTTTGACCTCTGAAAAATGAATTAAATAATTATTGATAAGATTTTCTTGGAAAAGTTCGGCTTTCTTATTCGAATAGTTGGTGGCAAATACACCTTTCCATTGCTCTTCTGAAAGCCATGTACCAAAATTAAGTAGACCACTATCAGTTATTGGTCGATACTTAAAAACATCAAATTTATGCTTGCGGATATGATCTTCTATCGGATTTAGCAAAAGCGTAAGATGGTAACCGCCACCAAGTGGGGGGAGAGAATAGGGTTTTTAATAGAATTCATGCATGTTTGTACAAATAATGTCAAGGGAAGTACCACCTTTTGTGGTTGGAATATTAACAATTTGTTTTAAATTAGCTTCCCGACAAAAATGACTTGTATTCAGCTCATTTCCGTCACCGGTAAGTAGGATCCCAGCGTTTGGATGTTTAGACTGGAGGTAATCAAGCGATGGATGGAGTTTTTCCAAGAAATCTTTACGCTGCTCCGATTTTTGGCCGGGGTAGTAATAAAAACGACCAACAATAATATTACTTTATGGGCGTGGGAGAACTTTCGGTTTAACTTTAATCCAAATTATTTCATCATGCTCATTTATTCCTGGAACATTAACTTCCCTTGGCGACAAATTATCACGACAAAAAATCATTACCCCTCCACCCTTTTTACCAAGGTAATGATCAAGTGGACGGAGTTTAATAAACTTATTAAAATGAACCATATTCAGAGCATCCAGGTTTTGGGACTGAACCTCGGTTATACAAATTAAATCTGATGCCAGCTTATTCGCCATAATTTCAAGCTCAATAAGTTTTTCGAAATTAAGGCTTTCTGCATTACTTAGTAACAACCTAGGGAAATGGTAAAGTAGTTTATTATTCTTATGTTTATTGTTATGAGTACTAGAAACACCCGTTTTATCTGGCCAGTGATTAGAAAAAGAAGTACGAGGGTGAGGGGGTACATGAACACTTTCTGGGGTGGCTGGGTTTTATCACATTTTGCAGGGATGGAGGTGTTATGGGTAGACTTAAGATCAATTTTCCTAGTAGTAGGGTGACTAATAAACTGGTTTTGAGGTGGGAGGGGAAGAGGTTCAGTTTTAAAAGTTGGGGGTAAATTCAGCGAGCCCTGGGTAAAAGTTTCCTGGTGTTCAAACGATTCTGCAAGATCAATTTCTTCTAATAACGAAAACCTGTTACTAAGTGGGATGGCTGCTGTGAGTTGCTGTTGTTCAGTGGGAGTGCTGTTTAATGTTGTAAACCAGACTGAGGCACGGGAAGTGGGTTGGGTAGACACGGAGGGGGGGACGAAAAAGTGTGCGAGGGAATTTGGGTGGGTATGTGAAACTCCGGCCTTTGGTACGTGGGAGAAGTCGGACGCGTTCGGGAGAGCTCCAGAGGAACCGAGTTGTAATGACCTTGGTACAGGGGAATGTGAGCTGAAATCATAATCGGAAAGGGTGAGGCCTCCCTCCGAAATCCATCTCCGTTTTTTGTCAAATTGTTAGAACTACCATCGTACCCATGCGAAGGTATAGCTTGTGGCTTAGAGAATAACCTACTAAAAGACTTTGGTATAAAAACATGATACTTGTGACAACTGAAACAACAATCCGACATAAAAACAGAACAAATTGAAACATGGTCAAACGAGCACGAACTCTTATTGCAAGAACCAGTCAGAAAATATTTACAAATATGGAGCCGATTACATCTTTTCCGTGGTTACATTTTGCACGTAAAAAATCCTTACAAACTGATTTCGTTTTTTTATCTATTTTCAATTACACGCTGATCAACATTTTTTTCAGCTAATTCTTCCGTTCCCTTCAATATCAAGATTTGTCTGGCAAGAAAAATCTTCAACACAGGGATTTGGATACGTTAAATTTTCTCTGGTAACATATGAGTAAGGTTCGGTCTGAACTGATACCTCACGTGAGCAGGTGAGTAATTTTCCAGTGGTGGTGTTCAGAGTATAGGATGGGTCGACGGAAGAAAAGGCCTGGCCCTCAGTATGACAAGAAACTTCAAGAGGGGGGAAAGTCACTTCATGTTGTAAATAGGGAGAGGCTAGAGTCGACTTCTGCGAAGAGGGGAGCACCGCTGATTTAAGCTCTTTTAAGATATTAAGCATCCTAGCTCTTGAATTTGGAGAACGAGGGGTGTGAGGTGAAGATAAAACAGGTGAATTAAAAGAATTTACCTGATTGATTGGCATTTTCTTAGAGGAGCAGTCAGGGCAACACCAGCTCTCACTCCAATTAGCTGTATCAATTCTGGCACATTTTTGCGCTCCTGTATCAAACAAGCAATTACACCCTCCACACTTCACAGAGTTTGAAAAGACTCTAAGCCTGCATTTGGGACAAACTAGTCTTTGTCTGACCATTGCTTTTTAAGAGGTTAATGGTCCAGCTGAAAAACTTGGCTCAACAATCAACAACACTAGATCCTCACACGTTGGATGCTAGATGAAGACTGAAAGTACATGGTTCTGCCATTCATGGGAGAGTTGTGTGTGTTTTTGGTAATTGAGTGTAAATAAAATGAATTGAATTGATAGCACACTTAAGACTTAAGTGATACCATACTTAAAATAGATTTTAAGGAAAAAAAACTTGATGGATTTCTATGGAAGTTTGCCCTCTTAATACTACAAGGATTTAAAAAGGTTTACTCAGCAAATAAATACTGTTTGGTAGTACATATATTTTTAAGCAAACTTTTTCAATTCTGAATGTTCGAAAAAGCAAAATCTATTCTCGGTTATTGGATATATCCTATATTTAAACGCAATGGTACGCGTCTCTACTACAGAAATACAAGCTAATGTAAAAAAGAATTTGCAAGTCAAATGCACAAACAAAAATCTCATTGATTGTATTGACTACAATTAATGCCGCAAAAATAAACATTGAGCGTTTTATTTTTAAACCTTATATATTTATATATAAATAGTAGACATACCCTAATTATTATGGTACACCTACAATAATAGACTACAGCGTAGCGATATGTCACCTGAGTGCGGCCCGCGTAATATCTCCAAGTAAAATTTTGGCCCTTTTTACAATAAAAGGTTGCTGACTCATGCTTTGAATTATATAATCTAAGGTTGTAATTAGGTTGAAGTATCTTTCCCTCTCCACCGACCTACCGGTGAAAACCCAAAAAGGCTCCGGAAATTTGTTTCAAAATACCATAAAAGTACTGTCACCTTGGTCTATATATTATTAATTTAAAATCAAATTTTTTCTGAGGGAAGTAAAGAGTGAAGTTGAAACTTAAAACGAACAAAAATTATTACTTTACAGCATATCTAATATAAATCGATAAAAATAGCAAAAATAAACCAACAGGTGATTTTTCCATTTGTTTTTTTAGGATTATAGAAAATTAGCGCTTTATTGAAAACACAAAAGCCAAGTATAAGAAACAAGAATGTTGACTTGGCAGTTAAAAGTAAGTCCGTAGCCTCACAACAAAAAACTAATTTATAAGACTTTTGATAGTTTTACACGAACTGTAATATCAATAACTTTCAGTATACAATTAAGATTACCTTAAAAACTTAGGCATAAAAGAAATATTGTCTTCCTTGAACATCTTCCTTAAACAAACAGTTACAACATATAAGAAAATGAAATCCGCTCTAAGTAAAAGTATGAATAAAAGGTATTTATTCAAGGTTTTCTACAAGATGGGGATCAATATTACCTTAGGCCTATAGAAGACTAATAAGTACAAGAAGTTTTAGTCCATGCAAAAAACACTCCCTCTTCGTCTACCCCGAATCTTACAGCAGTAACATTAGTTACAGGAAATTTTTATTATTTTTATTATTATCACAGCGTAAACAGCTTTTGCTTGTCACTCAAAAACAGTTTTTGATGTTTCATTTAGAAACGGCCGATTAAACATTTTGACTAAATATTCAGGTTTTGCTAAAATTTTAATTGAAAAATAGCGTGCTAGTTCTACAGCAAAATAACTGGTACAATTTCGCAATTATTCTTTCAGTGAACCAATACTGAAATTGTTAGTAAAAAGCGAACGGAAATATATTTTAAAACATTTTTCCACAACAGAAGTTATTTTCAAATAAAAGTAAAAATAGAATCTAAAACTGACAGAAATAAAATGGGATGACTAGTTGTTACCCAAAATCAACAGAAATAGAAAAGAATAATCAACCCAAGCTTAAAACGAACGGATAATCCACAAAGAAGAGATGGGCTACTGCATCTATAAGAGCCAGATGTCATTTGCACTTTACTGAAAACGAAATATATTTAAAATTCTTGCTGTTTCAACATCGTAACACAAAATGAAGTAAAATTCTCCAAGTAAATATCTCCAAGTAAAATTTTGGCCCTTTTTACAATAAAAGGTTGCTGACTCATGCTTTGAATTATATAATCTAAGGTTGTAATTAGGTTGAAGTATCTTTCCCTCTCCACCGACCTACCGGTGAAAAGAATAATCAACCCAAGCTTAAAACGAACGGATAATCCACAAAGAAGAGATGGGCTACTGCATCTATAAGAGCCAGATGTCATTTGCACTTTACTGAAAACGAAATATATTTAAAATTCTTGCTGTTTCAACATCGTAACACAAAATGAAGTAAAATTCATAAGGATTCATAAGGATTGATCAAGATTTACCCATGGGAGGTACTGAAAACAAAGCTAGGACAGCCTCCCCTGAAAAGGGGGTCTTGAGTGTCATTTGTACGTAACACAAAATGAAGTAAAATTTGTTGAGGGCTCTGGGAATCATCGGCTTTGTATTTTAAATAAATAGAAACAAATTTCAAATAAATATAAGGCTATTTTAAATAACTTTGTTTCATTAGTCTTTCTCTTTTTAGAATACCTTATCTTCAGAGGTATATAAAATCAATGGTAGAATTGATTATTGATTCGCCAGTCAAAAATATTTTCTAACGAACTAAACAGATAGCTTCAAAACATAGTATTGCTAAGTCCCAAAATTTTATTTAGGTATCAATTTGCCGTTTGTTGAACTAAATAGAGTCAGAAGGAAAATTTTGAAAAAAAAAATTCAAATAAAATAATAAAATTCACAAATGTAATTATCTAAGAAATATATTTTTCTTTCCAGAAATCTTGATTATTCCCAAACTTTTCTTCTTTTATTGTCTATGTGTTGACACATAAAAACCCTATTCATTAAAAAAACATATGGATTTGGTAAAGTACAAATGACACTCAAGACCCCCTTTTCAGGGGAGGCTGTCCTAGCTTTGTTTTCAGTACCTCCCATGGGTAAATCTTGATCAATCCTTATGATTTTTTCACCTTGTATTATGAAAAATAAAAAACATACTACCCAAAACGCAAATCATTTGAAAGAAAGGGTAATCAAACTCTGCCTAATAGAGGGTTTACAGGGAGCAGTAGCCCTATACTGATTCGTTGTAGCTTCTGTTAGTTGAAAGTTAGCAATTATTATCTCTTTTAATTTTGTATGTTTTAGGATTTATCAATCACATCATACTATTATTTTCATCGTTGATTTGGTTATTCTTTTTAATTATGGCTCGTTTTATGATTCATTTAATTTTTTGTATTAATATCTGCTCGTTTTAGTTTCAAGATCTTATCTTTACTCATTTTAGATGGCTTTTTCGTTATCTTTGAAAACATTATTTTTGGTAGAACATATTTTATAACAAATAGGCATTAAAAAGTTGACGTGGCACCACCAAGATTCAATTAAGCCGCACAGACCCAGACACCGCGCCAGTTTTCTTCTCGGTGGCGAATAGCTGATTCTTATGGGAAATGGCGGCGCGCCAACGGTTGACACCGATTTTTCCGGTTGACGGTTGACAACGGTTGACATCGAGGAATGAGTTTAAAACCAATTCAAAATACCCTAACAGACGGATTGCTCAAATCTGAATAAAAATACAAGTCTTTTAAAGCCCTTTTGAACTTTGAAGGAGCATAATACGTAATAAGACACGCAAATTTGAGGAAACCACAACACAAGCAATAACATTCATAAATATTTATGATGATGTGTCTTTTTTTTAGACTTTTTAGTCTCTTCTTTTCAATGAACGGTAGCTTTTGCTTTCCCCTGTGTTTTTGTTTTGCGATACCCGTCATTGTTTTTAATATAACCTAGTAGCCACTGTATCAGAGCTTTCAACTTTGTGTGTGCGTCATAATAATGAACCAGCTTTTGTTAGTTTTTGTAGGAGAGCACATGTGGTATTGGGACTGAATTCGCTTGAGGGAAGGGGTAGAAATCACAACTGCTAGCAACTTCTTGCAAATACCCTACAGTGTTTAAATTAAACCCAGTTTGGGGACCTCATTTAGGACGAATTTGAACACTGGAAGCTGCACTACTAGCAAATACGAGTTGATGCTGCTTTCTGTCTCCAATGCAACGGTCATAGACGTCGCAATGGGGGAAAGGTAGCAACTTGAACTTTTTAGGATTCGGTGAATCTTGGACCAAAAGCGACCTGAAAAAAAAACGGAATAGCTACAGCGGAATTTAAGAAAATTTTGATAAAATTTTGACACCAACTACAAAATGCGGCAATGAAGGTCCAAAATTCATTAGCGTAATATGTAAATTTCCGCGAATGAGTCTCGCAGCGATGTGTCTAGTTATTAAACACATTTAACGCCAGATCAACATCTTAAATCGCACCACAAATTTAATAAAAAAAGGTGAAGATTAGGTTGAATTTCAGACGATATTTTAATCTTATTCCTCTTTTCTTTCCAAGATCCAAGTTAATTTTCTTGAGAGAATATGGCAAAGTTTGCAAGTTTGTACTTTTGCCAGATCGACCCAATTTCAGCTAAGAAGGAAAATCTACTTCTGACCTTAAGTAAGTTATCCTCTCACCCAATTTACTGCTATTCCATTGTTTTTACATATTTTGTTCCCCAAGCAGAACAGTGATCAATAGAATAAAATAAACAAAATGTGGTATTGACTGAAACAGCTCAAGAATCAGACAGTTCGTGGCAACGAACTGTAATAAGGAGCGCCATGGCTCAATAGTAAACAAAACTTGAAAAAAATGGAATTTTGATACTAAAAGTTACATCACAAGAATTATATTTTAATACTGATTTTAAATATATAAATTTCATCAAGTTTAATCTTACCCATCAAAAGTTACGACCCTAATACAATCTGCTATATTTTAGAAAACAGAAGGAAACACCCCTAAAAGTCATATAATCTTAACGAAAATCACACCATCAGATTCAGCGTATCAAAGAGCCCTACTGTAAAATTTTCAAGCTCCTATCTACAAAAATGTGGAATTTTGTATTGTTTGCCAGAAGACAGATAACGAATGTGTCTTTATTTGTTTGTTTGTTTTTTCTGTGTTTTTTCCCCAGGGGTGATCGCATCAACCAAGTTGTGTAAGAATGTTGCGAGAGGGCCCATTCTAACGGAAATGAAAAGTTCTAGTGCCCTTTTTAAGTGACCAAAAAAATTGGAGGGCACCTAGGCCCCCTCCCACGCTAATTTTTTCCCATAGTCGTCGGATCAAAATTCTGTGACAGCCATTTTATTCAGCATAGCCGTAAAACCTTGTAACTATGTCTTTGGGGATGACTTGCTCCCCCAAAGTCCCCTTGGGAGAGGCTACAAGTTGCAAACTTTGACCAGTGCTTACATATAGTAATGGTTATTGGGAAGTGTACAGACGTTTTCAGGAGGATTTTTTTGTTAGTGAGGGGAGAGATTGATGGAAGGAGGTTATGTGGGGGGAACCTTCCATGAAGGAATTTGTCATGGGGGAAGAAAATTTTAAATAAAGGGGGCGCAGGATTTTCTAGCATTATTAAAAAAAAGAAAAATAAATATGAAAAGGTTTTTTCGACTGAGAGCAACGAGCAGCATTAAAACTTAAAACGAACAGAAATTATTACGCATATGAGGGGTTTACCTCCTCCTGACCCTATCACACTGACCTGACGGTCCAAGAAATGGTATATGCGGATAGCCTAATATTTCCTTGCCTTAGCTGTGTTTGACTTCTACATGGGCAAGAGTGTGAAAACCTGGGTGGACAGCATATGTCCTTGCTGTACTTCAATATGGATATTTGCAGATTCTTAATAGTATCAGGAGTTGTCAATATTCCTCGTTCCAGTCTACCCTCTGTGAGTGTTTCTACAATGTGAAAAGCAAAAAACACAGAAGCAAGCAAGCCGTCTGAATCGGTGCCATGTTGGCCATCCATGTTGGCCATCAACCGGTGCTATGATACTGTTGGTCATCTACTGGAAACTGTCGAAAAGTTACGCTGCCGGTACGAAAAATCTGCAAGGGGTGCAACTAGCCGAATTATCTGCGTTAAGTGTAAGGCCAGGCTGTGTCTGAATGGAGGCAAAAATCGTTTTATGAACTTCCATTTTAAGTGAAATGAATCTTTATTATCTTGAGATGACCATATTGTAACCATCGCTATTTCAGTTCGTGAATTAAATAAATAATTAAAGTTGAAATTCCGTTGAAACTATGCTTACTTTGATATTATTGCAAGGTTTCAGAATTTTTCAAACAGTCTTTCAGCGATTAGGTATGAAAGGGCTAATGCGTGAGTTTGTGAGGTTGCTCAGGTTGTGAGGTTTTTGAGTGCGACTGTGTGGTCGACACTTTGTGATTCTCTTAATTCCAAAAGCCTTGCCGCCTCACGACATACTTGAGTTGCTCGAAAAACACTAACTGATAATCGTTAATCCAAGATTTAAAAAGAGAACAACAACAAATTTTCCGATGAAATACGCTGGAAACTGGAACAAAGGGATGTAATGACCAAGAGAATGACAAATTACGTCTAATAGCGTGAAATAGACCTGAAAAGTGAATGAATTAGAAAAAACTAGCAAAATTATTCTGTATATGAGGGGGCATGCTCCCTCCGGTTTCACGCAAAAGTTTCAAATAAATTCAAAATATTGTTAGTCTAATTAGATGATCATTCGGTTTCAGGAGCCGTTCTTAATGAATTCGGATAGAAGGTCAAACTTCGGCGAAAAAGAAAGGTATCGAAGAAGAGGCAGACCCACTCTTATACAAAAATGACTTCTGTTCTTTTCAAATTTTAATGTTGCTCCTTGCTTTCATTTGAAAAAGAATTCCGATGTAAGTTCTGATCGTTTTCAAACAATTCCAGGAAATCCACCTTCCCTATCCATGGATAATTACACCTCTGCACGAAGAATGTCTCCAAGGATAGTTTTTCTCGCATAAAACTACCCCTTGGATATCCCTCCAGGCAATTCGAGTCTCGCTTAAAATTACCCTCCCCCCAAGAATTTTTTTGGAATCCCGACCTGGAAGGTTTTCCTTAGCCTACTTTCATCTGAAAAATACTTGTTTTTTGGTTCATTAGCTAAAACAGCTTCTTCAACAAGTTAAGTTTACCAAAGAAAAGTAAAGAACTCTATTAGACCAAAAATGAAAAAAAAAGGAATCAAATAATCTACCAAGCGCAAAACTACCACAAATCAGCATCGACAAATAAATGAAACTCAAAACGAACGGAACTTAAACTAAATAACCGAGTCAAACTCAAAACGAGCTGAGATTAACACGATAGGGAGCAGAGCCCCCAATCCTCCCAAAGACTAGATTATTTGCAGTTTACTGAGAAAAATACAAATGAAAGTGCATTGTCAGTTTGATATACTTATGGTGATATTTATTTCTTAAGATGTTAATAATTTCTGATTTACTAAAGTTGCAAAAGTGAAAATATAAAAAAAAATTCTGTAAAGTGCAAATTATATTATGGCCTTGATATTCTTGCCAGGGTCATGTGTTAACCCTAAAGGCATTTTTATATTTTCTTGGACTATTTTGAACAAAATATCTATCTCATAATTTCAATCAAAAATGTGTTTTGTGAAAAGAGCGGTTGTCGAGAATGAAAGGGGGGTAAATGCAGGTAGGGGCTCATAACCAGGCTCTAGTAGTTTGTATCAACCCCAAAAGCCTTTTTAGATGATCTTTGGACTATTCTGAATGAAATGACTGCCTCAAAATGTCTATTGGATGCATTTTGGGAAAACACGACATGTTTGTCCAAAGGGAAAGCTGCCCTCTGATCACTTTGACTATTAAAAAATGCACTAGAAATTCTGATTACCAGTCCAATGAGTTCCTTCCGAACCATATACTGCCAACCTTTCCATAACAACCTTATATACCCCCAGGGCATAACTTACAACCCTTGCCCTGAAAGCAGCATGGGTCTCAATGCTCCTCAAAGACATGATTTCCGCACCCTATAACTACATTGAACACAATTACTATATTCAAATATCCCTATATTTTCAGATACTAGTTAAATTAAAAAAAAGCGTTATGTTGGATATTTAACCCCTTTAAAAGATGCGAGCCCATATCACACTCAAGAATTTAAAGCTAAAAATGCTTTCAAAAACTGTCAAAGGTATAGATTGATGAATGTGGTGAAATTCAGGCTTGTGGGATAGATGGTTTTGATGAATGTGGTGAAATTCCGGCTTACGAGATAAATTGTTGTAGGGTAGTGATTTTTTGGAGCCTTTTGATTGGGCTGTCAAATGAAGTGTTTAGGATTTGGAAAGACGGGTCAAACAGGAAATACCATAGAATTGAAACACCAATCTATATTGATTGGATGTCTCTGGGGAAATGAAGAGCAGGGGGTAGTTGTTCTAAAAGTTGCCCTCCGATCAATTTGATGCTTAATAACGGCATTAAAGCTGCTGATCACCAATCCATTTATCCCGCTTTATATGACCACGCTTTCTATAAAAACCTTCTATGCACCCATGGCATAACTTACAACTTGTAACCCGAGGGCTGTGGGGGGTTTTCATCCTCAAAGACATAATTTCCAGATCTTTCGTTTATGTTTAACACAATGGTTATTTCAAAGTTTTGATTGGAAGTATTTTTGGAAATGATAGACACGGGGGAGGGCATTTGGCCTCTCATCACTTTCGACTAATAAAAAGGGCCCAAGTTCTCTCAGTTTCTAACTGAATGAGCAATTTTTAGTTTCTACGACAACCCTTTCTATATAAACCTTATATGTCCCAGCATACAACTTTGAACCCTTATCCTGAAGGCTGTGGGGGGATTTCATCCTCAAAGGCTTAAATTCTGGACATTTCATTTACATTGAACAAAATGGTTATTTCCATTATATTCAAAATTATTGCCCTCCGATTACCTAAAACTATTAAAAAGGCCACCAGCCGTTTCAAATTGAATGAGCCATTTTATTTATTTATTTTTCCATGAAACATCTGAAAACATAGAATTGAATCAAGGAAACAGAATGCTCTATAGGAGCTCTGAAAAATTCCATATAAATTTTTGTGGAAAGTTCAGCCCCGAAAACTAACCCTCTTACAGAAAATTCTCCCGTTGGAAGTCGCTCCGTGTAGAATATACCACCATCTCCCAAAAATATCTGCATACTTTTCAAATACAAACACTAAGTTTAAACAATGGGCATATTCCATAGCTTACAAACCTTTTCCCAGAGCGTTGGGGGGAATAATGCTGTCATCCCCAGAGAAATAGTTAGTAGATCTTTCAACTGCACTAAACAAAATAACGATCTCAAATATTGATTTGAACTGGGAGAAAAAAGGGTCATGTGAAAGGGTCTAGTTGCCCTCCTTTCTTTTGTTTGTGACAGAAAAGAGCATTACAACTTTAAATATCGGTTCAATTGCGACCTTTTCAAAATCCTTAGGACATTTGGTTCGACACAGTAACACTTCAAAAAAGGACAAGTGAATAAGAATCCATGACTATTCTTTTGACAAGAAAAATCCAGATTTTTTAGATATAATCTCTAAGCCTCTGCAGTGGGGTTTTTTGATACAAGGTGCCTTGACTTTTTCAAAAATCAAGAAAATTTCCTCATTTTCTAACTTTTCACGGTAGCATTAAACTAAATGAATTTTATATATTTAGAATTAGGATAAAAATCCCAATTCTATATTGTTATCCAAGTTTCTTTTTTAGAGCTTCAGTTACTATTTCACCTAGCATTACTCACAAAAATGCTACAAAAAAAGACTGCTGACTAGTTTTGGGTCAAGTACCCCAAAAAAGTATTTTAGAATAAGTACCAAGTCTCAACCAAAATTACAATTAAGTATCAGTGGGGGGCACAAGCCCCCATACTTCTCTATCTGACCTCAGTGAATTCTCTACCTGGAGGCTCATATTCACATATTCTGGTCAGGACTCAACGTCGGAAGACTTTGCAATATTAATTAACACGTACGCTGCAAGTATGCGTTTCTTAGCCCTTTTGACAAAGCTTTGATTTTCGGCTAGCAGGCAACACTGAGATGTTGTTTTGCCGTCTTGCCAGAAGAAAAACAGAACTAGAATTTTCTTTAAAACTTTGCTACTGAAATGGCATCCCTCTCTAGAAGATGTCTGTTCTTATTTTCAAGAAGAAGCCTGTCTCTAACAGCAGCAAAAAATAAGGATAGAGGTATTTTTTTTTCTCAGGGATATGGTTATTGTGCTAATATATTGATGATGTTCAGACTCTGAAGATAAAAATTTTGGAGGAAAATTTTCACACCCAGACGTTGCTTTTTTCTTTGATAAGCTTGCAGTTTTCTGGCTGACGCCCTATTTTTAAAGTTTTTGTTGAAACACTAGTTTAGTGACTCCTTGATATCTTGGAAAGGGGGTGGGTTAAGAAAATGAAACTTTCAGGGATGGGTCAACAGGCTAAAGTATATCCCAGGAAGGTATTTTAAAGTATCCACCTACACTACTTCTACCTCTAGAGGGCCCTGAAATTTGCCTACATGACAGGTCTATACCTATTGAAATTTTGACAAAACAACACTTTACTTTAATTTTCAGTTACCAGTTGCTTTTTCTCTGCCTTTAGTTACAAAAATGCAATTCCTGTTATTTGAGTAGAATTCTGGGTCAATGTTCCAGTAAAATTCTAGATAATTGACTTCATGTTATCTTGGAAAGGGTTAAGGTTAGGAAAGTGAAACTTTCAGGGATGGGTCTACAGGCTAAAGTATGTCCTAGGAAGGTATTTTAAAGTACCCACCTCGACCCCTTCTCCCTCTAAAGGGCACTGAAATTTGCCTACTGGACAGGTGCATACCTATTGAAAATTTGACAAAACAATATTTTACCTTAATTTTCAGATACTAGTTGTTTTTCTCTGCCTTTAGTTCTGGAAGTGTGATTCCTGTTATTTGAGTAGAATTTTGAGTCATATCAATGTGTTTTTTTTCAAAATTTTGGAAATGTATTTGGCACATCTTTAAAACCTTATAAAATGGAATTGAGCAAAGTTATGAAGCTGAAAACAATTTTGTTGAACTTCAATTAAGTAGAAGATCTATTTTTGCAAGGTTTCACTTTTATAACATACATGTTTTTAAAGGTCATCAAAGGTCAGGGCCCTCTAGAGGGAGAAGGAGTTGAGGTAATTGCTTCAAAATACCTTCCTGGAACATACTTTAGTTTGTAGATTCATCCCTGAAAGTTTCATTTTCCTAACCTAAACCCTTTCTGAGATAGCAAGAAGTCAATTAACTAGAATTTTACCAATGTTCCTTTTACCTGAACAATTGTTTAGGGTCATGAAACTATTGTTAATAGATGCATTTTGACTTTTTGACCATCTTTTCTCTCTTGCAAAACTACTGCAAACTCACCATTATGGAGTTATTCCAGCCCAAATGTGCTCTATTTACACATATAGAATTGCAATCATTTCTGTTTTCATTGATTAGATATTTGAAATCACAAATCTGTAATAGCTTAGAAACAAATTTGGGCTATATATTTGCACACCAAGAGGGTGGGGTAAAGCATAGCATATATTCAATATGTAAACTAACCATTGCTGTATTTAATATTTGCTATGCTTTACCCCCCCCCCCCCCCAATGTGCAAATATATAATAACTCCATAATGACAAGCTTGTGGTAATTTTGCAAGAGAGAAAAGATGTTCAAAAAGTCAAAATGCATCTATTAACAACAGTTTCATGACCCTAAACAATTGTTCAGGTAATAGGAACATTGACCAAATTCTGAGCCACATCAATGATTTTTTCAAAATTTTGGAAATGTATTTTGCTTATCTTTAAAATCTTATAAATTGGGATTAAGCAATGTTATGAAGCTGAAAACAATTTTGTTGTACTTCATTGGAGCAGAAGATCTATTTTGCAAGGTTTTACTTTTATAACACACATATTTTTAAAGGTCATCAAAGGTCAGGGCCCTCTAGAGGGAGAGGTAGGTACTTCAAAATATCTTCCTGGGACATACTTTAGCCTATAGACCCATCCCTGAAAGTTTCATTTTCCTAACCTAACCCCTTTCTGAGATAGCAAGAAGTCACTAAGCTATACTTTTACCCTTGCTGTTTTCTGGCTGACTCCCTATTTCTAAAGTTTTTATTCCACATTATTTAAACTTCCAGGAATGAATCCACAGGTGGTGTAACACAGAAACTGTACAGTTGAGTAGAAAAATTTAAACATGTAACTCCTATTAGCCTACTTGGGCATTGTCTAAAGCTATGTTGTAGGTCATAGGCTGTTTTTTGTTGGACTAAGTGCACAAAACTTCTAGGAGTAGATCTCAAGACTTGATCAACCCTAGGAAGATACAATAAAGTGCCTGCCTCCAGTACTTCCCCTGTCAAAGAACATTGATGCCTCATGAACATTTACAATCTTTGCATTACAAAACTGAAACCATTCTTTAAACAAAATCTGTAGCTAGAGAGAAGCAGAAAGAAAGTGTCTTGAGCCTCATTACTTGATACTTATTAAGGCTATAATAGCCTACTTTAAAAAAAAATAATTTAGCCATTTCCTAAATTTAGAGAATCAGCCTTGATTTTACCTTAATTTGCCCTTTGAAGGGAAATGAGGTCTAATGCCAGATTCTTTTGTCAAGATTGCAACTGTTAAAATAATTTACACATGCACATACACACAAAAGAAAAACAATTTGAGATATTACCTTAAATTGCATTTGCCAGCAAGATAAGGTGGTAGATCCTCCTGTAGTTATATGTCTTAACATTATGCTGAAATAGTAAGATTTACTTTATTAAAAACAAACTGAAGGCCTAAAATTAAGATGAAATATTTTTTGGTCAAAATTTTGATAGCCTTAGCCTTTAGACCTGTCAACAAGCTCATATGATATTATAAGCCCTAAAAATAAGAAAAGTATACAGGTCACAGCTTGACAATCTCTTCTATGTGTATTTTAGGCCCTGGGATCATTTCTGTAAGTTTTATTCACCTAATTCAGCTGCTTTTGAGAGAGTAAGACCCCCAGCACTCAGCCAGTACCTAGTCTTGGCCTGATATTCTGATTAAAAAGTATCTTTTCTATACATATAAAAGAGGCTCCTAATCTTGGGTAACCTAACCTTGTATAAGTTGTGTCTTTCCTATACACATTATACCACAAACTTAAAAGATAGTACTACAAAACTTTGCTGAGTTTGGGAAAGAAATTACACTGGTAGTAGAAAATGAACTCAGCTTGAGTCAACTTGACTTAAAGACAACAATTTACTATTTGTTTATCCTATAGCTTGTAAAGGAAAACCAGTTATGAGGTACAGACCCAACCTAAGCTACTATATACACATTCAACACTTGAAATAATCCCAAAAATGTAAATGTAATTGATTGAATGTAACATGGTGTATATTTTGTTTTTTATTGATTCTCCTTTTTTTTACACAACAGACTAGGGCTCATAATATCATATGGGCTTGATTACAGGTCTAAAGGCTAAGTCTATGAAAAAGTGTTTCATCTTAAATTTAGGCTTTCAGCTTGTTTTTAATAATGCAAATGTGAATGCAAAACTGTAATGGAAAACTGGTGCTCTCAGGATCATTACATTACAAAAAGAATACCTGCTCAGTTTTAGCCTCAATTTTCAGAGATAAAAAAAAATTCATTAACCATCAAAAGAATATGTCTGTCCAGTAAGCATCTCAAAGTATCTTTCCTATACATATAAAGGAGGCTCTTAATCTTGAGTATTATGTGCTTAAGGTTAGATTGTTGTGATTGGTTGGTTGGTTAGGACCAGTTGGGACTAAGTGGCTATAGGTGACTATAATCTTGGAAATCATCTGGTTTTGCAACATTTCAATTTGGTTAATAGTTACATCTACAACCTAGCCTGTTTAAATACAGTTGTTCTGTTTCATAGCACTTGTCTTAGATTACCTTTCCAAGGTTGACTGTGTCTATCATTAGGACATGTTGTTCTACCTTGTAAGATCCTTTTTTCAAAGATTAGACAGTATTTTCAAGCTTTAAAATCTATGTTCAAGATCAGGTTTCCACTGTTGCTGATCAGTATATTTGAAATTGTGGGCATTGCAGCCTATGTTTAAAATATTCAAGCTAATCACATACTTGCTAAGATTTTTTACATATGCAATAGTGAAGCAATCCACTTTCTAGGTGGTTTGGCAGATATTTTACAATGATATTTCTATTCAAGAGCAGATTAGCCGCCCAACTACTGGGTATCTTAAGCTAGACAAAAGCCCCTTGTCTGAATGTTTACATATTTTTAAATCCTAGACCCAAGATAAAGAGACTCTAAATCATAATGTAAAGTGATGTTTTTACACCTTACATAGCCTAGTTATATACCTGTTTTCTAACCTCCATGATAGTGAACAGCCTGTCATCTAGAACATTGCCATGATAGGTAGTATGATGGGATGCTTTTGCTGTAATAATAACTATCATTTGTTTAGCCCAAAATCTTAGTCACCCCTATTGCAATTTCAGTGGGCATTCCCAGTAGACAAAGCTCATAATGTGAACAATTTCATTGCCCAATTGCCTGTAAGTCCTATGGACAGTTATTAATCTTTGAATCACTTTTTGGGTCTCTAATTGCCTTCAAATGGTTAATAAAGCTGATGGGCTGTTTGAATCACCCTTCTTTGATGCCTATCTACCTTAGTTCTGACCTAGGATAGATGATAGACTATATATTAATAAATGAATTGAATAATTTTATACAGCTCTGAAAAATATATTCAGCTTTGCCTCTTATAGAGACTATGTCTTATCTTCACCCCAATTAGCTATGGCATTTAAGTTTTTCATCACTTCCACTAAGTTGATCCAATTCAACATTTAAAAAGAATAAAATGATGCCACTCTTCTTTATTATAATTTTTTTTCTAGTAAGACCATGCACAAGAGTAATACCCATCAATTTATTGGTATGATATGAATTGAACTGACTATGAACTATTTGTGTCCTTGAGAGATATTTTGGTGACAATTTTTCAGGAACAAAGGTTCCATTAGAGTTTTGAGGGGGGACTTTCCCTAATCCTGCTCTATATAGATATTAAGTAATCTTGATATTAAAATTTTGAAAGAAGACAGAATTTACATTTCTGAATATCAACCTATTTCCTAACAATATGAAAACCTTCAACCAGTTGCAACCAATTTCAGTTAAACTTAAGTGCCATCTATGGTGTCAATTTGAATATTTACTGTAACATTTATAACAATATTTTTTTGGAAGAAGCCAAATCGAGAAAAGAAATATACCATTTGATTTCCTGTTCAGTGCTCTTTCCAAATATAACAATCAATGCTGTTGCAATGGTGTCCAAATCCTCCTATCTAATTAGGCCAGTCATAGTTCTTATATAGCCTACAAAAATTTGCTGATTCTGCTTTTTGAAATTAGCTTTATTTTACATTATGAACCAATTGCTATTGAGAAATAAACACAAAAGGTAATATAAAAACAAAATCTAGATTTTTTATACAATGTAGCACTGTTTCTGGTATCATGTTTCTGGTGCTGGGATTATCTGTTTCTGGTGCTTTATTCTATCTGTTTCTGGTGCTTTATTCTATCTGTTTCTGGTGCTGGGATACAATTTCAATAGCAGTGATTTTTATAATTGCCAAGAGTATTGAGTAGGAGATAAGAAAGTATATTTTTTCTTTCTGATTTTTGTTCTGTGTTATAAGTTCACCAGAATAAGTACAAAAAGTAGGATTAACTGACAAATTATTAAATTTTGCCTATAGCCTATGCAAATATCCTGGCATTTGGGGTGGTTGTAGGATGCAGTTGTTATGGTACCAATTATTTTATTAGGAACAACATTGAATGGGGAATCAAGCTTACATTTTTTGGCTATCTAATTTTAATTTTGTGTCACAATAAGCCTTGAAGTTTTACAATTTTAAACCAGGGTTAAAGATGTTGTTTCAAGTTCCCAATACCCTGATTTCCTTTCCTATAAGGCTTTAAAGTTCTTGTGAAACTGGGCAGGGTAAGTAATTATTTCTCAGAAAGTAATTTCCTTGATGCTAAAAACATGGACACCCATGATGAAATTGCTGCTATAACAACTAAATTCAAAATCTACAATATTTTCGAGTCATTGAAAAAAATAATTTTTATTCTGAGTCAATCAGAAAAATAATTTTCAGCCTTCCCCTTAGAGCCATTGCCCCCAGTCAGAAAAAAATTAGGGTTCCTTTGATACAGAGACCTATTATCTCTCCCTAAATTACCATCTTTATTGACTCAAGCTTGTTAGTTGGTCAGCCCATTTCAAGGCATCAGAAATCACATAACCAATTTTTTTGTCTTTGTTGAGGTCTTCTTGGCCCTTAAGCATCTTGTAAAATTAACCAATCACAGACAAAAGAAAGTTATTCCATTTTCTGATATAAGTACAGCCAAATACAGTTATTACAGATCTACTTGACCTGGATACTTATAGGTTCTACAAGTCTAATGGTTTGGGTTGATCAAAGAAACTTTCAGCCTTTGTTAATGGGAAAGTTTCCAAGTTTCATTTGTTTTTAATCTTGACCAAAGGAACAAATTGTTTTTTGGCCATGAGTTTTTTTCTTTCTTTTTATTTCCTGTGCATTTTTTGTATCTGTGACCCAAGAGTTTATGAATGGAAGTCTTCTAGTGATCAAACAAAAAAATTTCATCCTATTTTCAGGAAAAGTTCTGTGCCAATCAGACGATGTTGTTTTTTTTTTCTAGGATCCTGTGCCCTGTACCTAAAAAAACTTTAACATTATAGTCCTGGATAAAGAGATGAAGTAATTTGTTTCTATGTGCTATAGAAATTTTTGGGAGTATTTTCAAGTCTTCTAGTCTTAAGAGGATTTGACTTATTTACTGAGTATGCTACACTTTGAACCAACAGTATAACTAGGTGTTTCCAAATTGCTATTTTTGTAGCTTTACTTTCAATATTAGATCTTTCAAAGTGCTAAACTAATGGTTAATGCTTCTTTTAGTTATGCCTGATCAGTTGGAGCATGCCACTGGACTTGAAAAACAAGAACTTTTAGCAAAATTAGCTGGTGTGGAAGTAAGTAACTATAAATCTGTGCTGTATTTTTTGCATTAATATTTGTTATTCTATATTCAATTTGTTTTATCATATCGAGTTTTATTTTCTGAATCAATCCTTGTTTTCAATCATTCCCTTTTACAACATTTCAAGGTGGAAGGTGCTTCAAGCCCTTGCCCTGCTTCTTATTCTTTATCAAGTTTTAGTAATAACCTCTAGACCAGTGGCTCCCAAGTAATACTGGGCCATTTTTAGGTATTTCTTAAATCCTGATGCCCCCTTTGCAATATTTTCATTGTGTTGTACAACCTGAAGGAAGCTTGAAAGGCCATTAACTTAGTATTTTTTTCAGGTTGTTCTCTAGATTTTATGGTAATGGCAAATAATGTCTATAAAAAACTTTCATGTAATGCATGACATTATTGCAAAACTATCATTTATCTTTTGCTTTTAAAATGCATATCAATATAACAATATTCACATGGAAATATGTATGTTTTGATATTCACGGCTTTAAAACATAATCAGTCAAAGGGTGCATATCCTTACCCATGACCAATCAAAATATTTTCATGCCCAATCTGTGGGGCTTGCAACCCATGTTGGGTATCATGGTTCTAGACAAACGTGAAGCTGTTTCACAGCCTAGTTCCAAACCAAAATTGCTTTAAATTATTCCTTCCTAGGTCTTTGTCTTCTGGGTAGTCTGTACAAGCTTGGTGCAAGGAAATTTTTTTGTTTTAGAAGAATAAGCTGATGTACACAGAGTATACAGTCATTGATGCCACATCAAATCTTTCTTTCATAGGCTTGTAGTAGTTGGTTTCTGGTGATACCACCCACTGGTCATCTTGGCTTTTCAGCATTGGACTCCTCGGGTGACCATGCGGTTGCCCAAGAACAAGATGGTTTAACAGTCTGCATCATTTCATTTGCAAGGCAAGAATAAGACCTGAATATGCACTCACAGTAGCTTTACCGCGTTTATTTGAGAAGGATGGTGTCTATTCCCTTAATGTTGGTTCCAAGTCAGCAGAAGAATTAAATAAGTAAGTTTATTTTGGGAGACATGGTATAAAGAAGAATTCAACAGACCCTGAACCGAGCTTACATGGAGGTATGCTCAAACATGGTGGAGCTCCTTTGCCAGCTTTTTTGCTAAGATGATTGGATTCATTCATCCACTCCTTTATTTGCACTTTTCAATCAGTGAAAAACACTATACAGAATGGAAAACTCTCAAGAGACCTCATATTCATTCCCAGGAGCAATGGTAGTAACCCCTTCTAAGAGTCTTTTGAGTTGATGTTTATCTACTTGTGTGGTGCCTGTATATATGGTTTTCAACCCCAGCAAGACAGTTGATTGTTGAATTATATTTGACATTTCAGTTTTAGGTGGATCATGATTGGAAGTTAGCCACAATGACTAAAATGGGCATAGTGTCAAAAATTAAAACTCTTATCCCCAACACTCCTTCAAGGACTTGAATTATTTGTACTTTCGCTTGTTTGGTGGGATGAGGGGCTGTAGTTTCCTCAAAATATTGTATTACTCTTGTTAAAAACAAGAACCTTGTTAACCAGTGAAGAACACTATAATGAATGGGAAATTCTCAAGAGACCTCATATTCATTCCCAGGAGCAATGGTAGTAACCCCCTTCTAAGAGTTTTTAGATTTGATGTTTATCTACTTGTGTGGTGCCTGCAAATATGGTTTCCAACCCCAGCATAGAGATTAATGGGTTTAAAATATTATATCTAATTCTAAAAAGTTCAATTTATTTAATTTCTGCCTTTTATAAAAAAGGAGAAAAACAAAATCAGACAGATATATGTAAGCAGCTCTTTCAAATGCTTTTGAGAATATTGCCTAAATTCTGATGGTGTTAGGCAGGGAGAGAACTTTTGGTAACAATCTACACATTGTGAAAATTCACCAGTCGTCACAGCTCTGGGTTCTCTTGAATTTTATGCTGAACCTGTGGGATTTTTTTTTTATTGATGAATTTTTTAGTAAGTTTAATTTCTTCTTATTTATTTTTTATTATATTTTGCTTATGACTGCTATTAATTAAATGACCAACATATTTACTTAGATTGTATTCAGTGTGTTACTCACTGTGTGCATCAATTTCCATTTTTATCTTCTCTTATTTTGCTTGAACTTCAAAGAAACAAACTTTCAAAAGGTCACTAAAAGCTTCATCTTTTGTACCTCAAAAAAGTTTTTCGAAGTTGTTTAAGGATTAATCCCCATTGATTTTTTTTCAGTGTAAATAAATGAAAAACTTTTTTTTTAATTTCTATTATTATACTTAAATCACCCAACCATGGAAGCATCTTCACAAGGAATCTTTTTCAGATCCATGTTTTTGTCTAATGGGGGGGCGTCCCTTCCTTGTGTAGGTTTAAAATGGGCATAATGTCAAAAAGCCATAGAACCCTTATCCCCAACACTCCTTCAAGGACTTGAATTATTTGTACTTTCGCTTGTTTGGTGGGATGAGGGGCTGTAGTTTTCCTCAAAATACTGTGTTACTCTTGTTATAAAATTTTATTAAATATACTGAATGGGTAATTTCCCCATTATTCAGTTCAAGGAAAACAATCCTTCTGTTTCACCTCAAGTTCTTCTCAGTGATTACGAGTGCTAAATCATGCCAATATTTTTTCTGTAAAAATTTCTGAATGGGCAGTTGAATTTTAACAAAAAATTAGAGATGTCAATTTGTGAAAATGAATGGAGGGGGTAAATGTACTTTTCAATATCAAGGAGGGGTAGTTTTGATGCTTTAGCGGTATTTTTTAAAATAAAATACCAACAGATATTTTTCAAATACTAGTGGAAGGGGTCAATTGAATATAGGTTGGAAACCCTCGCAATTGGCAGTTGAATTTAACAAAATATTACAGATGTCAATTTGTGGAAATGAATGGAGGGGGTAAATGTACTTTTCAATATGTAGTTTTGAAGCTTTTAGCGGTCTTTTTTGAAATAAAATACCAAACAGATATTTTTCAAATACTAGTGGAAGGGGACAAATGAATATAGGGTGAAAAATGCCACCTATTCGACGTGCGTGAAAAATGTCATTATGACCAAAGGTCTTGTATTTCCAAAGGAAGGTTTCGAAACTAGTCCATTTTTTCAGAGAATTTGCTTCATTTTTTCGATTTCTAGGATCCGTATGAAATGTCTATCAACAAGAGAGGACCTGGTACTAAAGACTGCCCCAATTTAGTTCCATCCAACTTCAACATGAGAGTGGTTGGCTGTGTTTGCGAAGAAGATGCAACAAGTATTAATTGGATGTGGTTATACAAAGGAGAGCCAAAACGTTGTGAATGCGGATACTGGTTCAAACTTGTCGAAAAGAAACCAGTTGTGTAGATAGATGTCTTTTAAGTAGGGGAAAATTCAAGTTTATTGTTGTCAAAGTCCTACTAGAGGGATATTATATACTACCATCCAATTGAATAAATCAAGTCATAACTTTTTGTTATATGTTTGTTGTCTGCTAGGGAAATACAGAAATGGCCAAGGACATAAAAATAAATAATGCAGTCTTTTGGGTGGGACCAAATATTGGCACTGATTCAGATTACTGAATTTTTTTTGTAACTGTCAATATTTGCATTTTGCCAGGAATGGTTCCCAAATCCTCTAGTTTTATAAGCCTTTATGATAAATGTGCCATTGCAGCAGGAACTAATTATTAATGACAGCATGGCGAGTCACAGTCGTGTTAATTGTTTTTGTTGAAGGATCATAAAAACGGTATTTTTTTCTGACTATTGAAATGACTGAATTGTGTAATTCAACTTTTGGTGGTTAAAAGTTACATCTTTTATGAAATATTCAAATAAAACTATTTTTTTTATTGTCCCTTCTCTAGATTAAAAAAAAAATGTCTTTGGAATTATCATGGAAAAGTATTTAAAAAAAACCCAAACAGAATCGTCCCCCTCCAGACCTTGAAAATCACCCTTCTGAACATTTTCATAAAAAACCAGAATGAAATGAAAGCACTTACCCATCAACACTTTCGGGAATTGGCTCCCCTGTAATTTGCTTACTTTGAGGAAGCTTTTCTTATCCCTGCTCCACCCTTTAAATTTCTTGCTCCCTCTGAAATAGATTTCTACATACATGTCTGATTAGGGCATTCAAAGACTGCTGGTTCTTTAGGCTAAAGCATTTGCAATTCCTCTCTTTTCGGTGCAATTGATAACATAATTGTTCTAAGGGTTGGTCCCTAATGAAGCCTAATTATTTTTTAACGTACGACTTTATTTAAAATACACTCTTTCGTATGTTCGCTATCTCTTGGAAATACACTGAGCAGGGTTAGTGACCTTCTCTCAACAAGTGGTTAATGATCTTTTTTTTACTGGTGCTGATCCTTTCGTGCTTATCATATCAGCATAAATTTTATTATGCTGGCTTCATTTAAATAAGTAGTGACGAGCTCATATTTCTTGCCAGTTTTCTAGTATAGACAATCTATTCAAGCCATCTGAAGTTTTGAAGTATCCATAGTGAGTACAATAAAGGGTTGTTGCAGACACTTTGGCAACACTGGTGTCCATATTACCTAGAATAGGCAATAATTTGGAAGCTAAATGAATAACATTCCAAACAATTTCATTTCCTTTGTGTTTGCTCTCTCTCTAAGAACTTTCATTGATTCATCTTTCACAGATGTATCAGTAGTAGTACTGTTACTTTTGTTTTTAATCTAGTTTGTGTTATTTTTCCTTGCACTGGCTTTAGATTGTGGATACATGGATTCTAGTAGGATATATGAACATGCCGATATTTCTGATTCATCTGCATGAACATGCGCATGGTTCTATGAAATCATTAAGCTAGAGGAATTATAACTTAGAGAAGCCTGTTTTGGATGATATGAGATCAACAACTCGTCCTTAACGAAAATTTTAAGGATAAATTTATGAAGGATTTAAAACCAGAATGAATTTTGTAGTTTTTTTTTCGAGTAAGATTCATGAAAAGGCACTTCCAAGTAATTGTGCAATAAGCTGGCCAAGAATTTCAAGCATCCACAGCTATGTCGTATTGGGCTTTAAGTAGTCCATAGACAGATCTATGAAGGGCACGAGGCTTATGTAGGTGGGATAGTTAGAAACACAATTTCATTTGCCTCAGCATAGTCAAATCGTTGAGGGCTGGCACAACGCGTGGTTTCCCTAATTTGCAGGATCTTTGTAGAAGCATAAGATCAAGCGCGTTTTTAAAAGCGGATGAAATATTCTACTCAGGTTTTTATTGTCATTCAAAACAGGTTTTTTTTTTCATTCAGTCATTTATCCATTGGGTGAGCAACACCTTTTTAGCCGACAGGGGCCCTAGAGACATTACCATCTTTAAAGTGAACCCATGGAAATACTAAAAGGGATAGAATTACATCTCAGTGACAAACAGAACAATAGGCTCTTAAGCTTATCTCTTTCTGTGGATATCACTTGCCTTACTTGCTCATCTCCTTTTGCAGATATCACCTTCTTTGATTTTTGAACAGCTATAAAGGCCAGTTTCATCATCAAGGCCACTTTTGAACAGCTATAAAGGCCAGTTTCATCATCAAGGCCACTTATGAACAGCTATAAAGGCCAGTTTCATCATCAAGGCCACTTATGAACAGCTATAAAGGCCAGTTTCATCAGCATTGAACGCATCATGGGCTTTAAATTTTCTTGTTTAAATCAGCCGTTACACATGCAATACTTGTAGCTTGAGTTGCACGAACTGGGCAAGTTAAATTTGTTTTTAGAAATGCAGTAAACCAGCCATCACACTATCTTCCAGGCATCCACTTCCGGCAACGGATGGATCTTCCAGCCATCTCTATTTTCCGCCATCACTATTTTCTCAATTTTCTTGGACCCTTTTACCACTCATTTTTACAAACTTAAATCCAGAAATCCGACAATTTTTGTGTCCAACATATCGTGCAGCTTGTTTACTTTTATTAGATAGTCTGTAAAATTGCTTCTCTTCGGAAACGCTAAATTTTTTAACGCGTTCAATTCACTTCATTACGGTAGGTATAGGAGGAGCGTACACAGCTGTATTGGCTTCTGACGGCTTGATGCTTTAGTGGGTTATTAGTGGTAATGGTATACCGAATTATGCAAAAATTTTTCTCAAGGCCCGTGCCCGTCCCAAGAAATTATTCCTTATATGTTCAATACGAATTGCCTTTGATTTTGTATTTTTTTTTTTAGTTGTGCCCTCCCCTCAAAAAATTTTTGCGCGCCTGTAGCCTATATAAGCGTAACCAATAGAAAGTAGAGTGTATATTTAACGAAAATAGTGGGAACATTAAAAAAATATTCGGTTGGTTGAACCTAAAGACCCACATGCAGTTGAACAAAGAGCAATATATAAATAATAAACCATCATTATATTTATAAGGCTGCTATTAGGACCCAGGGTGGCTGGAAACAGTCACTTTGCTAACCCACGACATGACCAAGTGAAATTCTCTCGTCTTCTCTGTCCTTGCGCCAAGGAAAGGTGCTCCCCCCACAGCTTGTGTCCAAACTCAAGTAAAAGCCTAACCAAGCATTTTTGGATGACATTTCTAGGCAGTTACAATTGAGATAAAATATTTTCATGCTATTTAGAAATTTCCGAACGAAATTAAACACGAAAATGTATACAAACGCATAAGCTGAAAAGTTGCACAAGTCTATATTTAAGCTTACTCGGACTGAATTCGTGCATTGCAACTCAATTAATTTTGTTAATGGGTCTTTTCATAATTTCTAATAGATTTTTTAATGGGTAGTTTTTTTAGTAAGAAAAACTTTGTCTGCATTCCATCAATTACAACTTTTGGTACTTCATTTTAATATTGAACCAGTTGTACAGTTATTAATGGATTTGCAGAGTATAACGATTCTTCTTGTTCAAAAAATCTTCTTGTCTAAGTTTTGAACGAATTTTACTTCGTTAACTAGTCTTCTATAAATAAATAGTTAAATGCAGATTAATAAAAGAACAATTTTTAATGACTCCTAACATTTAGTTGTTACAAAAAAATTAATATAGGGTTAATGATAGCTTTTCGGACTCTACTTTCTTCAATATACTCACGCAGTTGAACTGTATGAATGAGACTTGTAGGCATTTCAAAAGTTGATATTTGAGGTGATTTCTAAAGTTTTACTCAATTAATATCTTTACTCTTTATTTTTACATTTTATTTACTTTTTACTGTTTTAAAACTTCAGTTCAGTTATTCCCTGGAGGAAAGGCAAGTACTATAAGGGTTTTTGGTTTTAACGGAATATGAATAGGATTATTTCTTGTTTTTCCTCTTTCGGTAAATTTTCTAATATCTTCTTGCTGGTCTTCTTATTTTTTTCCAAGGGTTTTTACCTTCATTCGCTATTTCAATGCTTAATGAATTAATTGCTTAATTCAATTGCTTAAATTTAATTTAATTTATTCAATTAAGCAATTTAATTAATTGCTTAATTGAATTAATGCTTAATTCAAGTTTTCAAAGCTCAATTACTGAAAAGCTACTAATTACTCATTTATTATTTCATAATTACTTATTTCATAATTACTCAAATTACTAATATTTTAATATTAAAATATTAACGAACATGTGTCCGGAAAGCAATTGTTACCCTAAAAGGACAATTTTTGAAGAATCTAAATGTAATAAATGGAATGAAATTTTTATAGAAGAATTTCATATTTAATTGACCTTGGTACATGTCCTAACACAACTCTACCGTCATAACTAACAGAAGCGAAAATCCAAGGATCGGCGTTGGACCATGCAATTGAATAAACGCTATCTTCATGCTCCTCGTATATTTGAATTACATCATCTTGACGTATTTCTTTGCTGGAAAGAAAACGCAGCTAAGAATAAAAAAGTAGCAGCTACAAGAAATAATAACAAGCAAGTGAAATATTGGAGGGGTCAGCGGCCCACCTTTACACGACAGTAATACAGATTCAAAATTTTTGCGTGATTCTATTAAAAAGAAGGTTCAAAAGGTCAATCTTACTACCAATATGCTGAAAAAAAAGGGCCAGATGGGTAAAAGGCTCACTTTGTTCCTCCACTTTGTTTTTGTACCAAATTAGGTCATAGCTCGTCTTCGCGCAGTCATAATCTGATTTTATTTATGTGTAATAAAACAATGAAGTGGTCAGGCCCTCAAAATGCCCTAGCTCATGAACAAATTTTTAGACACAAAACTTATAAAAAAAATTACCCTATTATTATGCGACATGATAATCATATGATCCTGTACTTTTACCAGTTCATCCAGGAATAGAGGACAATAAGTAAAACCATGCACCAGGAATATCATCATTTTTTTTCTCCTAAAGCCGCAGTCAGAAATACCAACTTATCAGTCAAAAGGTGGTTTCTACAACTACTAACAACTCCCTGCAGTACCAAGCCAAAACAGCTATGCACGCTCCTCATCCATCTCAATCTATTCAAAGCCTCCCTTACCTCCTTTGGAGACGTTCTGCTCTTCGTTTGGCCTAGATGACTGACGGACAGTATAATATCTTTTTATCTCTAAACAAAAGACGGATGCTCAAATTCTAAAAGCTTTAAATAAAAAAGTGTTCATTAGAATAAATCATAACTGGGAAACTGGGAGGATGTGATGATTCCAGCTACTCCCTCGGTTCGTTCAGACTTCGGTCTGGCCGTGACTGTGGGGCGTACTTGGAACTTGGTTCCCGCTGAGATCCGGCAGTTACGAACACTTAGCTCCTTTAAGATAAAGATGAAAAGTTTCGCGTTTTTTTTTTTGGGGGGGGGGGGGTTGTTGTTTTGTTGGCTTTGGATCCTCGATGACGCAGATAATTTTAAATTGTATTTTAATGTCGGGTGATGTGAGGATCGCTGTTTCGTGGGGACTGCCGGTGAGTGGTTTTTTTTCCTTATCGGTCTATATTTAGATGTTGTTTAGTATGTTTATGCCAAGTTTTATCATTTTTATTTATACTATGTCGTTTCCCAAATAACGGGCCATTGAGCCCTTTGGGATATTATTTTTGCTTTTGTTATTTTATGGAAATAAATGGAACTTGGATAGATAACATAAGCGTAAGGAACATAAAGACGGACAATCTTTCCCTTAAATCGTTGTATTTTCGGTGCGTATTTGTCGGTTAGTGAGTATGCTTACCTTTCTGTTTGATCTGTCTCGCCTTCGCTATCACTAGGATTTTTCATTTCTGATGAAACAGACAGCGATGAACTCAAAACAACTTTAGAATCACTTCCTGAGCTCAACATTAATTGATCATGGTAGCAATTGTATGCAATATCCCAAATCCTGGAAAATAAATTTTTAAGCCTTTTCACTTTTGAGCAATAAATTATTCTCACAAGTAAACTCATTATCGCGTAATAGCGCAGTGCATTGATCTTTGCTTGGCAAATTAAAAACTGCGGTTTGATTTCGAGCGTCGCAAGGCCATCGGGGAAGGGGACCCGTCGGTTATTTAAATTCCCACGAGACATTAATGGATGTCCTCTGTGCCACAAACGACCCAGGAAGAGTTATTTATTACTGCAATAGTATAAGTCAATTCAATAAGAAGCATTTTTCTCTCTGTTTTGCATCTAATTTGTTTCCTTTTTAAGTCAAACAACAAGACATATGAAACTGAAGTTTTTTTTTTTTCAAATTCTGTTATCTAACATTTCATGTAGAATCAAGGCAAATAGTTACTATTATTTATTTGACACAAGACCGTAGTACTGATCTGGCATATCACATTACCAATTAAACCGCAGTGCAGTAGTATGATGCTTTTTTTGCAGTAGGTTATGCTTTTCGCTCTGCTTTTTGAAAGTAAAAATCTATAAAGTAAATATTTTAAAAATGCTCTTATTCTTATTTCTGAAGATGATTTACACCCCCCCCTCCCTGTAAAATTCACTTTTCTTCTTGGACCCCATGCCCAAATAAGATAAATGTTCTTTTGTTCTTGTATAAGTTCCTTTTCCCTTTTCGTTTCTCCTTTCTCCCTTTCCTTTCTTTTCCCTCTTGTCCGCGTGGATCTTTTTGCCTCTTGAGAGAACAATCCAGTTAATATCGACATAAAAAGTCAGTTAGAAAGTGACTCATCCGCAAGCCCAGGCACCTAGTTAGGCGGGATTGCCCGGTCTTCTTGCCATTCATTAGCAATTCATTGATTGTCGGGAATTGCGCAGTTATGGCCTAGGACAGAATGGTCAGGATTGGTCACAATGTAAAAAGGGACACAACCCACTTAAAATTGCCATTGTTTTCATTTATGCCCAGTTTCTAGTTCACTTAATTTTTGTATGTTCGAGATAAAAGTGAGTTTCTTGTAGTTTACTACATTTATATATTCTTCGTAGACTAGATTAAAATTTTTGGAAGTTACTCAACGACTATTTGGTTAGGAGACTTAATCTCCTACTTTGATAAGGGTATCTTATGAGATAAGATATCCTGAATATTTTTGAGTATAAGTAGGAGATATCCACTCGGTTGTAACGGTGGGACCCATCCTCAGCCTAGCTCCGAGCGTGAAGTGGCAATTAAGTAATACCATTTCATGGATGATTTTCTGTAGGTTGTAAGGAGATAATCGTGTAAGTCGCATTTCGTATAGTTTATTTCACATTAGAAATGGTGCGTAAGCCTCAGTATTACTCCCTCCAAACCCTTTATAGTGAAGACCTATACAATGATATAGACGGTTTTAAGGATTTTTACGTCAGCCTATAGTGAAACGACTTGTTTAAGCGTGAAAGTTTATACTTAAAGCAGTGTGAAAACCTCTTAGCAAATGTTTGCTACATGTGAAAGATGTCAAAGAGCATAATTTAGCATCAGTTGTCTCAGTATAAATCAGTATTATTAGTATAAAATGAAATAATAAATTACAACCTCTTATAAATTATAGCATGACATCAAAAAATAAACCGACACAGATAACTTTCACATTGACATTTAAAAAGTTACGCTAAGTGCCTTAAGTTAAGGACACCATTTCAAACTAGTACGCAAGCTTTCCCTGTCTTCACAGGACATAACGTCTTCACGGGGCATCAAGCTTTCCTGTCTTCACAGGGCATAACGTTACAAAGGTGATAATGAACAAACAATACTTTTTGAATACACATAATCATGTACAAATTAAAGTGTGAAATTTGGAGAAAATAGGAGTAATTTTAAATTATCAGATCTTTCCTATATCAGTTAAAAAAAAAAAACAACCAATAAGTCTATTATTATCATACTAACGATAAATCCTTTGAATATTCTTCGACATGTTTTTTGTTTCTCGGTTCTTTATACCAAAACCGTATCCAGGATTTTTTTTCGAGGTGGGGGGTTACAAAAAACTTTTCGTTGTTTGGGGGGTTCAAACCACCTAACCCCTACCCAGGATACGGCTTTGCTTTATAAAGTCCTTATTTTATTTGAAAATACTTATTTTTTTTTTCGTTGGGAGACTTTAAGACGTAACTACAAGTCCATATTTAAATTTTCTTAAGTTGAGATATAATCTTGGGTTACGTCGATTTGAAGGTGCAAAGACTACGCTACTTCACGTAAATATTTGATGTTAAAGGCCATGCATAACACTTAAAGTACCAAGGAAAGGGATAATGACATATGATTATTAGAACAGGCTAAATGGAAACTTACACATCCATATCCATATTATTAACGATAAATAATCATATATATTCATATATATGTATGTATATTTTTTCTCAAAACGTGCGCGATATTTTTTTTCTACAGATTGGCATAGTATCATTTTCCAGACTGAAAAAAAAACGATCTAGCTAAGTCACGACTTCAAGAAAATTCGCCCTCCCCTCGGCCCCCTTAAATATTTTTTAGAAATCGTCTGCTGGCTGAAACTAGCTGACGGGTACAGACCGCCGACCTAAACGTTCATTATATCTGTTCAGGGTAGATAAGGGTAAAAGATCTTTACTTGGGAAAGACCAGAAGACCTTTGGCATTCGAGAAAAATAGAGATGGGTTTTTAGACTGACTTATTTTACTACAGCATAACACAATCTGTGTGTAGTAACACGATCCCCGCCTTCTATCCACCTTCTTGATGAATATTTCACCAATAGTTTCTCATATAAAATTTGAAATGTGACCTCTGTGTCGGACAAGCAATTGAAAAGAAAAAATTATGTTTAATGTTTGTGATTTATAGAATATATATCAAACAATAAAATTTATATATTTAGAATCAGAAGACAATCAGCTTTCAGTCAGTATTAAGAATGAAATACTGAAAGGAAGGGAAATACAGAAATGAAATACATCAAAATAGGATGATTGGTATTTCCAAAAAAAGTGCTTTTAAGCAAGTCAATAAACTGATAATTTAAATTATTAACTAAGATATACATTTTTTCAATTCCTATTTGGAAACAAGCTATGAGGGTTTGAGTTTTACATAATTTGCTCAATTGCATACTGCTTTTTTACCCTATCTCTGAGTGTGCCAACTTTCAATCTGATGGTTGACAGTTGGTATAATCAGGTTGAGTGAAAAACACTCGCATTATTAATATTCCTATTTTCTTATGTTAATTTTCAGTGTAAAAACCGATCTAGATATGTCAAGATTTGGAAAAATTTGTTTAGTTCCTTAATTTTGTAAAAAAAATCATATGAATGATGTTATATTTATACGCGTTTCTTATCATTCTTTTTCCTTTATTTATTTATTTATTTTATTTTTGGTTTCTTTATTTCCCTTAAAAACTGAGGAGTAGGCTACAATATAATATAAAGAAAAGCCAAATGATAACGCTTACAATAAAAAGTTATCAAATATTGATCAAACACTTAAAAAGAGAAAAAAAAGGATACAAAAACACTTGCTAAATAGTTTAGCCTATAAATCATCAAGAGCCAGAACTGTTACTAAAAAACGGAAATAAATTGTGGCCTAAAAGGATAGTTTTCGCCTTGTCTTCAAATATTATATATTTTTTCTTTACAGACTACAGGATCCTTCACTTTAAGCTTTAAAACAATCTCAGTGTTACTAAAAGAAAGGGGGAAAACAAGTAAAAATTTGCAAAATTTAAAATAAGAATAAATAAGGTCTGAAATTGCGGAAAAGGAGGGACGGAAACGATACGTGAGATAGAGCAACAGCGCTATACATATGACCAAGGACGTCCAGACGGTAAAGACCCCGAAAACGAATTAAAAGACCAAATGCCTTGCGTCGTTTCATTTGAACATGCTAAACCAGGACTGGTTTAAAATCTCTTTTCGAAGCAGCATAAGGTAATCCCAAATAAGTGACTATTGGTGACGACTGGAAAATAACACCATTGCCGCAATCGAGAGTCGCCATGACATTATCTTCTAAACAATTTCAAACAGTTCGTGGTTACGAACTGTAGTAATGAGCGACCCGGCTCAATAGTAGCCGAAACTCTAAAAAATGAAATTTTGATCCAAATAGTTACATAAAAAGAGTCCCATTTTAATGCTGATTTTAAATATATAAGTTTCATCAAGATCAGTTATACCCATCAAAAGTTACAAGCCTGAGAAAATTTGCCTCATTTTAGAAAATAGGGGAAAGCACCCCCTAAAGTCATACAATCTTAACGAAAATCACACCATCAGATTCAGCGTATCAGAGAAGCTTATTGTAGAAGTCGATTTTTTTTTCATAGTCAAATTTTGTCAACATTTTTTTGTAGGAATGACGTCACAAATATTTGTAACGAATAGCTGTAACAAATTTTGCTGAAGATGATTATCTATGCTCTACATTTTAAAAAGCACATTAAAATTTAATTTGATTGTCGATACTATAAAATAACTTGTCGGTATAAATATGCAAAACGGCTTGCCAAATAAAATAAAATCAAAGTTTAAAAAAACTGTCTATTTCTTTTGCCAGGCGAAGCTCGGTCTCCTGGCATTTCAAACAAACACGCAAATTAATTTCTTTGACTATTATTTTAGCCTGCTAAGATTAATCAACTCCTAAGCGCCAAGAACACGAAAAGAAGAATTAAAAGAATAAAATATAAAATTAAATCTTATAGGATATTCTAAACCATATATTCTACCTGCATTTTGGAATACAGGTAGAATATTAAAAAATCCCCTCTTCTTTTCATTCTTGTTGTTTGTTTTACTTTTCCTTTGGCTACTCAATTTTACATATAGGGACAATTTTCTGAGGGAGGGGATAACGTTTTTACGTCTTAAATTTATATAGTGCAAAATTTTAAAAAAAGGAAAAAATCGAGAATTTTATATTTAATGAAAGCCTCAATATTTGGTAATAGAGAGTGCAAGGTTAAAGAAAAATCATGGGTGAAAATAAGCAAAGAAATAGTCAAAACGCATGCCACAAAACAGCTTAAGAAAGCGTACGTTTCATTTGTAGGTGTAGTTACATTTGGAATTCAACCAACTTTTAATGTTTAAGTTTATGGACGAAAAGCCAAAATGTCAAAACTAAATGTCAAATTTGATTAATTAGTTTTTGTTACATTTTGTATTATGGTTTAACATGACAGTACAGATGAAAATGTGATTTTACTGCCACAAAGTTTGATCAGACGATTTTGGGAAAAAAGCCCGGGGGAGGGGGCCTAGTTGCCATCCAATCTTTTTGGTCATTTAAAGAAGGCACTAGAACTTTTAGTTTCCATTCGAATGAGCCCCCTCACGAAATTCTAGGACCATTGGGCGAAGGACCATTTGGTGAAATAGATGAAGAGGATAAAGTGATATATATTCATAACCTAGTCTTCGCTTAGGAATTTCAAAGCATTAATGGAGAGAAGTAGGTAGCCCAAAAGGCTTGAAATATAGTTTATATAAATTACTTTTCGTATTTTATTTCTACTGTATTAACTTCTTGCATTACTGCTTACATGAGACAAGGCATAATTCTAGATTGTTTGAAAACCAGAAGAATACTGATTTTCAGTATTTTAAGTTTTTTTAAAGATGAGGATAGAAATGACCTCAGGGATTCTTTTCCTGTTTCAAATTTGACTAGTATGTTTAGTGGCTAATGACTAGTTGACTAGTGGCTAATGACTAGTTGGCTAGTGGCTAATGACTAGTTGGCTAGTGACTAGCACCAAAAAAAGGAAATACATTAGTGACGTTACCTTTGGGCAAGGTCGTCGACTCTGATGATAATGGTTTTCATTTCAACTGGTCGCCATTTTCAGTAGGTTTCAAGCTCTTTCTCAAAATTCCCGTTTTTTTTTTTTAGCGAATACTGTTATGATAAACTTTAATGAGATTTAAATTACAATCTTTCACTAGACAGCTTTTTTTCAGAACACATTTTAAAACTGTCGGTTACTGTGGACTGTGGGTCCTTCCTTACTCGTGTTCTTAAAAAATGCACTAACTCTAGTAGGGTCTTATCCAAGATTATTTAGGGGGGAGAGATTGCAAAAGGATTTCTTGGAAGAAGGGGGGACTACATAAAAAAATAACTTTGAAAAATGCATCATTTTTTTTATATATTCGTTTTTGTTACGTTTTTACGAGCTGGACGAATATTTCGGGGGGGGGGGGGGGGGTTCGAAACCCCTAATCTCCCCTGGGTACAGCCTTGAACTCTATAACTTAGAAGAAGTTGGAACGACACAAGATCCTTCGTGCAAATCGACCCGACTTCGGAAATGGCAGAACTAGCAAATCGACACTCTAACATACAATTCCCCCGATTAAGGAAGGATATAAACTTTCAATCCAATCTTATTTTTCAAATCTAACTTTTTAAGTTAATTAAAATTAAGTTAAAATCCACTACTAACTGCTAACAGCTTACTGCAGCAGCCCGCCTGAGGCCAACGTACCTACGTACGCTCCTCCTCCATCCCAATTTATTCAAAGCTTCCCTCTTTACACCCTCCCAGAAAGTTCTTGTTTCCTTTAAAACTTCCTTACGATATCCTCCCACCCTAACCGCGGACGAACTGTTGTCCGCTTAGTCCTAGACGGTTCGCCAAAAAGTAAAATCTTAGGCAATCTGTCATCCTTCATCCGCAAAAAGTGCCTTAGCCATCTCAACCTTTCTCTCATTATAGCCCTAGAAAGCGGGATCGAGCCACACTTTCCGTACAGCCTACTGTTTAAAATACGGTCAGTAGGCCGGGTACCCAGAACAATCCGTAGGTAATTTCTCTGGAAAACTAGCAAACCCTTATCTACTTTTCGGATCGCCCCTGCTTCACAGCCATATTTGACTACTGTCATCGCTGTAGTTTCCAAAATTTTGATTTTGGTTAATTTAATCTGGTTACCCAATTAATCAAGTGAATTAACTTAAGTATTAGATACAATGAAATAGAATTCTAATACAAATTCGGAAAAAGCTTGCTTAGTAAGGGAGAGTGCAGATACAAGCATGTCCAACAATAGGTAATAAAAGAACAACCAAGGTGATGGAGTATTTAGAAGAATAGATTAAATCAAATAATCAAAGAAAAGAGGACAAAAAAATGAAGGAAAAGAGCTTACAAGGCCGATTTTATAAATACAAGTTGGATACCAGGACGAATTAAAGATTAAATAATCTTTAATATTCCTTAAGAACAACCTTTTTTTTATATTCTTTAAATATTGTATAATATAATATTACAAATTATATTATCAATTACAATATAATATTATAAATTATATATTTAAAAAAGCTTTCCTAACAAGGGAGAGTACAAATACAAGCATGTCCAACAATGGGAAAAAATATAAGAAACACGAAGGTGATGGAATATTAAAAAAAAGATTAAATCAGATAATTAAAGAAAAAAAAGATCTTAAAAGACCGATTTTATAAATACAAGTTTGATACCAGGACGAGCAAATAATCTTTAACATTCTTAAAGAACCACCTTTTTTATCTTCTTTAAATAGAGCCTTTTTACTTAATAATGAGGTATTTATATATTAAAGAAAAATCGAGTCAAGAAAGAAGATGCAAGAAAAGAGGATAGTAAATAGAAACCAACTTTACCAATGTGAATGGGCTGCCTGAACGAGCACAGGCTTCCTAACATTCCTTGTATCCCAATATTTTATGTTTCCATCGTTGCCACCACTTGCCAAGCAATATTGTTTATTTGGATTGAAGTCCAGTGCCCTAAAAGTAGTAAAAATATTTATTGCAAAGTTTTACAAACGGAATCATTTCATATTATGTAATCATTTATATACTAAAACTTAGCCACCTTGGTTTCACTATCCTATCTTTTCCCTTTGTATTCTACGGTCAAAAAAAAAAAAAAAAAAAAGTTTTGTCACATTTAGCATGGAAAAGTTACTTATGCAGCAGAATCCTTGGCGCACTTGTGATAATAAAACAAAGTAACTCTTACATATGGCAGTAAAATTAAACCACCTTGGTTTTATAATCCAATCTTTTCCCTTTGTAGTCCTCGGTCAAAAAAAAAGAAAAAAAAAGGTTTTGTCACACCTAGCATGGAAAATTTGCATATGCAGCAGAATCCTTGACGCACTTGTGATAACAAAATAAAATAACTCTTACATATGGCAGCAAAATCCATTCACGTTGGTTTTATAATCCTATCATTTCCTTTTGTATTTGTCGGTCAATATAAAAAAAGAAGAAAAATCAGATATCCTTTTCCAAAACATTTGTGTGATGTTCGACCTTCTATAATGCATTTGTGTGACAAATGCATGAACACAAAAAACAAAATGCGAAAATCTTTGACACATATGTGTTACCTTAGGGCACCGCTTCTCCACCTTTTTAGGGTGAAAACCCCTTCCATACAAAAAGACGAAAATAAACCCAGTCACTCAATGAAACACTTATAATAACATTTTCTTTGAGTCTGTTTTATTTCTAGTTAATTATCTAAATATTTCGTTTAAGTTTCTGTCAATATTACTTCTCAATAATTCTTTTGTTTGTCTCAAAAGTTATTGATTGATGCTTATTCATACTTCTAAGCATTTATTCGCTATTTTTATTTAGATTTGGTTAAAATAAATAAACTAATTAGTAATCATTCGTTTTGTACAGAAAAGTTGAAGTTTTTTGGCAGATTGCCACCCTTTTTGATTTGAAATTGTCCAACACTCCTCTTTGAGGATCGTAGCCTCTGAAACACCACACGATAACTAGTTTCCACACAAAACGCTATTTTTTTAGTATAAAAGATGATTTTTAACTTTTCTGATGATTAGATCAATTACTCATCTAAAAACCGACGACTTGCTTACACTTCTCAAGGACATAGTTGAAAATGTGGTAAAAAAGCAACAGGCTTCATGGACCTCATCAAGCAGTGTAAATCAAATAACCTACAAGTGAACGATTACAAACCGGAAGTTCTACAATTCAATCCACTTAATCAGGATAAATGATCACAGATACGCCATTTCCAACTGTCTCCTCTGTAGCAATGCTAGGCTAAATATTTAGATTGATTTCTCATTTAAGCTACATGTCGACAATACTGCACGTAAAGGCCACTAGTCTATATATGATTTAACAAGTATGCGCAGAATAGACTTCATACATTTTCAACTCCTATTAAATAAAAAAAAAAAACATTTTTTTTCAAATGAAAGTAAGGAGCAACATTAAAACTTAAAAAGAACAGAAATTATTATGTATGTGAGGGGGTTACTCCTCCACAACTCCTCACTTTTTACGCTAAAGGTTTTTAATACTTTAAACAGCTTCTTATTGTTCTAATTAAGCGAACATAGTGTTTCAGGAGCCCTTCTAAAAAGATTGATACATAATATACCCCCACATATACGCAATAATTTTTTTCTCGTTTTAAGTTTTGATGTTGCTCCTTACTTTCAGTTAAAATTTTTTTTTTAACTGCTTTTTTTTAAACGGTTTATTTATTTAATTTCTGATCGTTTTTTAAATAATGTCAGGAAATCTTTCAACTCCTTCACGTGCAAATCCCTCCTCCCCAAGGATTTATTCCTAGGCAATTCAATCCCCGTGAAAATTTACCCAAGCCAATTAGCCTTAACATCTCTGCGTAAAATTGAGACGGAAAGGAGAAGCAAGGCAAAAGAAGAATTTCGTATAGTAATTCTGACAAACTCCCTCAATGTAAAACTTCCCATGAAATATTCACCCCCTGGAAACTTCCCTCCTCATGGAAAATATCACCAAGAAAAATCCAACCAGCAGAAAATCCCCCCCCCCGAAAAATGTATGCATACTTCCCAATAACAAATACTATACTTAATAAATAGGCAAATATTGCAACTTAAAGACCTATTCCCCTGGGCTTTACGAGGGTTATGATACCCCCAAAAGCATAGTTATTCGACCTTCCACTATGCTGAACAAAATGGCTATCTCAAAATTTTGATCGGCGATTTTGAGAAAAAAGGCGCGGGAGGGGGCCTAGTTGCCCACCTATTTTTTTGTCACTTAAAAAGGGCACTAGAACTTTTTATTTCCGTTCGAATGAGCCCTCTCAAGATATTCTAGGACCATCGGTTCGATACACTCACCCCTGGAAAAAAACAACAAATAAACATGCATCCGTGATCTTTCTTCTAGCAGAAAATTCAAAATTTCACTTTTTTCAGATAGGCGCTTGAAACTTCTACATAGGATTTTCTAACACGCTGAATCTGAAACCGTGATTTTCATTAGGATTCTATTACTTTTAAGGGGGCGGAACCCCCTTTTTCAAAAACGAGAAAATTTTTTTTCAACCTCTTAACCTTTGATGGGTAAGACTAAAATCATTGAAACATACATATTTGAAACCAGTATAAAACCCCGATTCTTTTGACATATGTATTGATATCAAAATTCCGTTTTTTAGAGTTTCGGTCACTATTGAGCCGAGTCGCTCCTTACTTAGAGTTCGGTTACCACAAACTGTTTGAGTAGCACATACAACCTTTATCAGGCTTATCCTCGAGCATTCACGAGTGGATGATCGGTAGATGGCGCGCTGGATTTGGAATCCTTTCCCAGAACGGCGAGGTTTCGATCCTTGGTGTTGCCATTATTTGGTTTGGTATGGGGGTCAGTGGCGTGACTCTCTAAGCTCAGCAAGATTCGACCCAGCTCTAACTGGGTACCTGAAGAAATCTGGGGAAGGTAAACAGGAAGGGTCTCTGAAAGGACAGTATGGCTTTCGGACAGAGACAGAGGCAGAGATCACCACAGCCAGTTCGGACTTTAAGATGTCTAGTGCCCTGTGTGGGATCTCCAAACTCACAAAACTGCTTATTTGTCAGTGAAAATAGATGTTCAAAACTAGATACTAAAATAATACTGGGATCCCGCTACGGCAACGGCAAACACGTTCTTTAGTTCTTGAAATCCTCCACTTTGTTCAATTGAAGACGCGACCTAATAACAAAATTCGGAAGATATTAACAAAGGAAAACACCGATCTATTCTCCCAACATCCACACCCATCAGCGGACTTACCACGCATCGAAAGAAGCTTTAGTCCGCCAAGTACCGAGCGAACAGATTTTCAAAAACCTTTAGGCCCTATTTTGTTAATGCACAATAATAACCCTTTTTTGCGCTTTCTTTGTGACTCGCAAAAAATTAAGAGAGAAAAAACGGGTTTACTTTCAATAAAGCAGTGGAACAAAACAAAATTTACAAAAACAATAGCAAAACCTAAAATATTTTTTTTAACAACCTGAATATTTCGACTCCGCGTCCGGGAGCCTTTTTCAACGAAATAAATTTAATGAAAAAGAAATTAAAAAAATAGTAACATCACCTAAAGAAAACGACAACTAACACAAAAGAGAAAAAAAGAAAAAAAAAACAAACAAGTAAATACAACTCACATTTTCAACAATTCTAGAACTGCGAATAAGGTAACTGTCTGACTAATCATAATCAAATCATTAATCATTTTTTCATCTTTTGTTTTGTTTCACAGCTTTTTTTAAAGGGAACCCATTTCTTCTCTCTCTTAATTTTTGTAAATGGAAAAGCAGTGTGTTCCAAGAAATTACATTGTGATTGTAAAAGTGGTGTGTTTTAGCCTTCATTTTAAGCGCTACAATAGCTATCAGAGGCAACGCTATAGCGTTGCCTATAGTGAAGACCATACGTCTGCAATGTTTCATTATTTTTTTCCCAGAGGCACTTCATATGAAAGGAGTTGTCGTATAAGCTGCAGAGGGGGATGACTGGAAATTGGAACCTCTAGTGCCCTTTTTAAGAGTCAACAGTGATTGAAGGGCAACTGCCCCCCTCCCCCACACCCTTTTCCCCCCGAATATATCCGATAAAAATTTTGATATAGCCATTTTTCTAAAGATCAGATAGCAAAAACTCCAGTGTCATCACAACCCAACAGGGCCCGGGGGTAGGCGCTGTAAGTTATGCTCTAGGGGCATATATGGTTCTTATAGAAGGGATGCTCGTATAAACTTCAGAAAGGACTCATTTGATTGGAAAGTTTAATGTGAAAGGTCTTGTTCCCTTTTTAAGAGTTAAAAGAGATCAGAGGGCAACTAGCACCCCCTCCTTCAAGCCCCTTTTTCTCCAAGCCCCTCCGATAACAATTTTGAAATAGCAATTTTGTTAAAAATAGTGCAAACATTAGATAACAAAACTCTGGAGTCTACACAAACCCTAAAAGCCCGGGGGCAAGTGTTTTAAGCTCCGCCCCGGGGGCATATAAGGTTTTCATGTAATGGTCGGTCGTATAAACTTAAGAGGTGGCTCATTTGATTGGAAATTGAAAGTTCTAGTTGCCATTTGCTGAGTCAAAAAGGATCAAAGGGTATCTACCCCCCCCCCCCAAACACACATACCCTTGTTTCTCCAAATGCATCTAATGAAACTTTTGAGATTGTCAGTTTGTTTGAAATAATCAAAAGATCATATATCAGAAATTTTAGAGTCAACAAAACTCCCCAGAGCCCAAGGAAAGGGTTGTAACTTATGCCCTGGGGGCAAATAAAACTCTACGGAAGAAGTAGACTTATAAACCTCGGAGGGGACTCAAATGATTAGAAATTTTAAGTTCTAATTCCCCTTTTCAGAGTCAAAAGTGACCTGATGACAACTAGCCCCCCCCCCCAACCATATTTTTCCCGAATGCGTCCAAAATATTTTTCTATACAGCCATTTTATTCAAAACGGACCAAGGATCATATAACAAAAACTCCAGGGATAACAAAGCCCCCAGAACCTAGGGGCGAATACCGCAAATTATACTCAGGGGTATATAAAGTTTTTGTGGAAGGGACGGTCATATAGACTTCAGAGGGGGCTCATTCGTTTGTAAATCGGAATTTCTAGGGCCCTACCTAAGAGTCAAAAGTGATCAGAAATCAACTAACCACCTTTGTCTCTTTCTCCCACTGTAAAAGTCTAAACCTACTGCGTCATTGGTGCTTCACTGAAAACGAATTGTATTACAAATATTTTCTTTTCCCGTTATTACAGCCTCGAAAATGAAAATAAAATTAAGGTGAAATAAAATCTTGAACTGATGATCTTTCAACTATTAATAGCATTATATCAAACATTCACTTTGATTTTATTTGTATTTTCCAAGACTATTCAACACACATATAGTTTTCAGGAAAGCGCCAATGACACAGTAGGTTTTAGATTTTTACAGTGAGAGAAGGAGGCAAAACCTAAACTCTTGTTTGTAGTGGTTTTAGTTCGTTTCAAGCTTAATTTGCATATTCAACTCAAGTTTCACTAGTTTTAAGATTTATCTATTCATTTACATTATTACCTATTGTATGTTTGTTTGCTATGATTGTTTATTTAATTTCCGTTCTTTTTGGGTTTCATTTATGCTTCAATAGCAAAATACTTTTGTTCGTTTTGAGCTTGATTTCCATATTCATTTTAAACTTTACTCGTTTTAAGATTTATTCATTTACATTCGAGCCTGTTGTATTTTTTTGTGCTATGATAGTCTATTTATTTTCTGTTCGTTTTGGGTTTCAATTATTCTTTAATAATAATTTCTGGTCACTTTGAGTTAGAGTTATTGTAGGCTTCTATTTCTCCTGATCTTAAGTTTAATATGACCTTTACTTTTTTTAAAAAAAACTTCTTTTCAGAAACTTTTTTTTTAATTAGTTTAAATGAATGAATATGAATTTGAATACGAATTAAAAATAGCACTCGAAAAAAAGATAAGAATGACCGAGTCTTGCCTTACACTCTTCCTATGGGCATCTTCAATATGCCATATTTCTTTCATAGAACGAATATCCCAACTTTGAATTGAACTCTGGAAGGCGGTAGCGACTTGGGAACACTGGTGATGAGGATTCCACCGACAAACGTTGATCTGACAGTCTGGAGAAGAGTCGACGTTCAGCTGGGTTTTTATCTTCAAACCAGAATAAATACAAGGTCATAAACATTTTAAATATTAAATAATAAATGTTTGGCACACTTGATTCCTATTAACTGATTAAATTAGTCATTAGGAATAGTTTTGAAGCAAGATTACACATTAAAACGACAAACAATTCACAAAAGCCAATCACAAGAGCCACCAGAGGACAGCCGCCCCCCACTCTGAACGACAGGGACAACATTGAATTTTGTTGTTTTATATAAGTTTACAATTGTATAAAATGATATATGTGTGTATGTTACGATAATCCCAAAAAAATTCAAACTTAAATAAAAATGAATATAACAACATGCGGAACATTGAATTTTCTTGCATTATGTAAGTTTAAAAGTCCATAAAAATATATATGTGTGTTTTTAAGATAATTCGAATAGAGATTACTATTCAAACTTAAATAAAACTGAACTTAACTTAAAATATAGCTAAATCTTATAAAACTTATTTTTTCCAAATAAAACGAAATTTCATTTAATACAGAGTTTGCAAAGGCCCAACATTATGATAATTTAGATAATGTTCGGAATATTCACAATGAATAAGCAGTTAAATATTAAAATACAGGGATATTAGCTGATGTCAACCGAAGTTCTGGGAAAAAAACAAGTAATGGGTACATATAAATAATAAACCAAAACTTAAAATAAAATCTTCTTTTAATTGAAAAACAAAAGTTGATGGTAGAATCGTCATTTCACTCATGAAATATTTTCTGATTCGTGACAATTCTGACTCTAGAAAAAAGGCCTGATTTTTTTTTTCCAATCCTCGTGTTCCCATCCTCTTGACCAGAAAAGTTTGGAAAATAGGAGAAATATGAGAAAATTTGACTAAAGAACGCACGCTTTAAAAAAGAAATTCTTCACCCCATGAAAAATCTTATCGTTCCTATACAGGCACGTACTCAGGAGCATATTTCATTGGGGAGGGGTTAGGGTTATGATCTTGGAAAAAAAACACCAAAGGCTAGCAAAAGACATAGAAAATATATGCAATTTCGGGGAAACCATAAAACTTTAGAAAAAGAATTTAAGGAATTAAAAAAGGGGGTAGGGATTGATAGCAGTAGTGAGGGCTTTTTGGATTTAAAAACACCCATAGTCAGTATTCTTTTCTTCCTTTAATGATTTAAGATGACGAAGAGGTTTAACGGCGATTCCCCTAAAGACACAGATGTTCAAGATGCAAGTGCACGTTACGTAATAGGGAATGTATTCTAAAAATGCAGATGTCTTTTACGTAATAGTAGATGTTTTATAAACGATGTCGGTGGTTGTTACGTATTAGGGTTTGTTAACTTTAAGATTTATTTGATTGTTACATAATAGGGTTTGTTTACTTTTGATTGCTATGTAATAGGGAATTGTTTACTTCAGGATTTCTTTGGTTGTTACGTAATAGGGTTTGTTTTCTAAAAGATGGAGGTGTTTGTTAAGTAAAAGGGAATATTTACTTCAGGATTTCTTTGCTTGTTACATAATACGGTTTATTTACTTTGGTTGATACATAATTTGGCTGGTTTACTCATATAATTCCTGAGATCACACTGTCTAATCATGACAAACCTAGAATCACGAAAAACAGAAAAAAACGAGGACTGAGTTACCCTTTCACCGTTACTCTGAAAGGGTCATCTTGTTTTAATTTTGTGTCTATTTTTAAGGATTTTTTATATATTCTATACGTTTTATTCTGCACTGAGGACGGTCAAGACGAGGTCTTCATCGAAATATTTGCGTATTTTTTAATTTTTCACCCGCCATTGTCCTGGTTTTATCTCTTTTTCGCGGTTTTATATTGTATTGTTTACTTACACATGTGCTTTCTACGGTTGTTATGTAATAGAGTTTCTCTACATTTGCTTGTTACATAATAGAAAGTGTTCTTTCTTTGATTGTTCTAAAACCCCGCGAGGATCAGGAAAAAGATTCAGGGGACTACCAAATCATGTTTTCTTCCGGTCGTTATGTTAAAAACCCTGCAAGGATCAGAAAAAAAAACCTTCAGGGCCCACTAGAGGCGAACCTTCAGGATGCCAGGCCCTAGCAAGCAACACTCCAGCGGGCCCCTAGCAACCAGTTCAACCGGGCCCCTGGCAATCTTTTCATATGGGAGAGGGAGCTCCAAGCAGTCAATACCAATAGGGGCCCTAGCAACCAATTCAAACCAGATCTCTAGCAATCAATTCCAACGGGGGCCCTAGCAACCAATTCTAACGGACTCCTAGCATCCAATTCCATAGAGCCCCTAGCATCCAACTTCACCGGGGCAACTACCCTAACCACCGAGGGGCCCTACCACCCACTTAGCATCCAGTTTCGCTGGAGACCTTAGCACTCAATTCCTCCAGGTCCCCTAGCATCCAATTCCACCGTCAAGGCGTTTTTTTCAATAGGTTGATTTCCAAGACGTTTTTAAGACATTTTTGTTCAAGACGTTTGAACAAAACGTCTTCAAACGCTTTACGCAATAGGGAATGTTTACCAATGTTAAGGATGACACATTCATGCTTGACTGATTTCTCCAAGACCCATGGAGAATCCTCATTTGTAACTGAGGAGGGCACAAACTTTGAATTTTACGTAATTAGAATGTTACATAATACTTCAAAGATTTTTCTTAAGGATTTCATTTTTCTTTCAAGTCGTTTTTTTCTCCGGGATCTCATTTTTTCAAGGTTCTTTTTCTCAGGGAACCTTTATAATCCTAAGATTTTTGTCCGCATCAAGATTCGAAAGAGATTTTCCTTCCTTTGAATGGAGCGCTAGACAGCTGAACCAAGAGAGCACCTTTCTAGTACTTTTATTCGAGGAATACTTTCTACATGATAGCCTATTCCACACAAGGAGAATTCCCTGCCAGCCTTTCTAGAATGACTAAATGGATCGCTAGTTTGTAACCCTTTCCACATGAGAGCAGGCAAGCAACCTAATGCTATTGATTTTTGATCTTTTAGACGCATCTGCCTGTTAAGTTCCATTGATTTTAACCTTGATAGTAGCAGAATCATAGTTTGAAAAATGAAACATACAAACAAAGCAAAACAGACCCTTTTTGGCGTTCGGTTATTTCTGAGAAATTTTAATGAAAATGCCACGTTTCTTTGATCCAAGACTATGCATATTTTCACCACCGTGACGATATGTGGCTGCACCACCCTAGCAAGCAATTCCAGAGGGGGAGGATTGTTATTAGAGGTAAATAGAAGCCTTGTTACCTGAAAATGCCTAGCTTCTTTGCTCTTTTACATGCGCGCTATCAGATTCCATTACTTTAAGTCTTGACACTAAAAAATCACTTTTTCAAAAATGAAACTCACAAAAAAAGAAAAAACATTTTTGCATTAAGTTATTTCTGAGAGGTTTTAATGAAAATGCCACGTTTCTTTGAGCAAAGACTATGTATATTCACGCCAGCACGGTAATATGTGACTAGTCCACACTACCAAGCAATGCCATGGGGGACAGGTTATTATTAGAGGTAAATTTAAGCAATATTATCTATATTGGCAGGACCAATCAACAGTTGGGGGAACGACTGCATGAACACAAGGTTTGAATAGATAATGACCTGAGATTTGAAAATAAAAATAAAAATGATGATTTTGATTCTGCTTTGGCCCTCATTGTTTTCGAAAATACGGACCATTTAGTTCTTTTTGAGGAAGAAATTTTGATATCAAATGTAAATGGTTTACCACAGTCATTTAGAGAGGCAGTTGAGATTAACAAGTATATCAAAAAGAAATTGGCTATAAATAGAGACACTGGAGATATTTGAATAGGCCTAATTTACATTAACTTAATCTTAAATAGTTCAAATAAGATTTTTCCTCAGTTTAAGGTAAAAACACCTGTCCACATTTTTAACGTGAGTTGAATAAGTAGGGAAGTAGGGAATAAGTAGGGACTATTGCTAAGCAGATAATATTTGCACAATTCAATTGATGAAAATGTCTTTCATGTATTCTGTTTTATTTTTTTTTAGTACCTACTTGTCTTTCGTCAAAAGGTTAGATTTTTTGTTGTTTTTGGCATTGAGGACGACTTGGCGGAGGTCCTTGTCAAAATATTTGCTTATTCTCTCTTAACATAGGTTCACTGGCTGACAATACCTTGTTTTTCTCTGCCTTTATATTTTTTTTTTAATATATTTATGACTTAAATATTTAATTATTATGGCTTATATTTTAGAGGATATTTCTGGGAGGTCTTAATGAAAATGCCTCGTTTCTTTGACTGGGTGTTAGATTTCAGTCCCCCCTCCACCTAAAAATTGTTTTAGACGCATCTAATCTTCGGGCATTTTCCTCCAAAAATATCCGTTTACACACGAATCGGTGGCTTATACCAAATGAAAAATGCCCAATAGAGTCATTTCAGATGACTCCTGGCATTGCAATTACAATTGCAGCCAGCGTGGCACAATGTACGCGGCCGATGACATCGTCTTGCACCCTCATCATTCTTTATGAATTTTATGTATTTTCTTGTTTGAAATCATGCATCAAACCCATCGGTTTGACAACACAAGCGATCCTAAACGCGATACAACATGTCCATTCGCGCCACTGTACGATACTATGACTGGCCCTCTTCCACCCCTCGTCATGCCTAAGACATTTTCCAGACATTTTCTTGCTAAAAATCATACTTCAAACCATAGGGTCATGTTTTCGCAAGCCACCCTCAACGTTATACACGATGTCAATTCCCACAACCGTACCATAAAATGAATGGTCCTCTGGCACAAGATGGCACCCCTCATCATTCCTAAGATATATTTTAGGTATTTTCATAATAATGTGATGCCAGATTCCGCTTCCGCCCCCTACAGCATTTCTAGTTCCGCTCCAAGCTCCATCAGTTCCAGTCCCAGCTCAAGTTTTACCGATTCTCGTCTGTCAATTCTTGTTCCAACACTTCTGTCCCCGATTCCAGGGTTCCAATTCCTCCGGTTCCATTCAGAGGTCATTCCCTAAATCTTACAAGTAATGATCAAAATCTAGAATGGTTTTTGTAAAATCGTGTCCATTGCTATCAAAATATTATGAGGCATTTGAAAATCTTGTGTGGTATTATCAAGATCTTGCCTGACATTATCAAACATCTTGCACTACGTTATCAAAATCACACCTGATATAGCGAGAATCATCTATTGCATTATCAAAAACTGAAATGGTAATATTTAAATCATGCAAGGAATTAACAAAATCATCCGTGGTATTATCAAAATCTTATCTAGCATTAACAAAATATTTTCTGTTGCTATCAAAATGTGTCCAATATTGTCAAAACCTAAAATGGTTTCATCAAAACCATGTCTGCTATTACCAAAATTTGATACAGTAGTATGAAACCGTGTCGGCTATAGTCCAGATTATCAAAATCTTGCCAAATATTTGTAAATTCTTGTATGATATTAACAAAATCTTGTGTGACATTATGAAACATCTCGCACTACATTATCAAAATCTCGACTGATCTAATGAGAATCATTTATGCCAATAACAAAACCACAAGCGATACTATCATGCAAGTTATTAGCTATGTCTCACATAGTATTATCATAATCTCACACGTTATATATGAAATATCTTTAGCAACAATCAAAACGTGACTGCTATCACCAAAATCTAATATGATGCTATCAAAATCTTATTACCTATTCAGGAATCTTCAGAAAAGTGCTATTAAAATTGTGTTTGCCCCTATCAAGATTATCAACATCTTGTCAAATAATATAAAAACCTTACATATTATCGAAATCTTGCATGATGTTACCGAATTTTGTTTAATATCACAAAACATCGTCTCGCATTATCAATGTCTTGTGAGATATTATAAGAATCCTTTCGGGCATTATCTAAACGTTGCAAGTTATTATAAAAATCTAGAATGGTTCCAGCAAAATCTTCTCTGGAACAATTATTTATTATCAAGCATTACCAAAATCTTGTGTGGTATTATCAAAATCTTGGTTGATATTATCAAACATCTTGCACTGCACTATCATAATTCAACCTGACATAACAAGAATAATTGCATAATCAAACCTGAGATTGCATAATGAAAACCGTGCAAATTATTAACAAAATCTTGCAAGGTATGATATACCTTGCAATATTTTATTAATAACCTGCATGATTTTGATAGTACCATGTATTGTTTTGATATTGTCATAAAGAATTCTCAGTAAATCACTCGAGACTTTGATAATGTAGTGTCAGTTGTTTCATAATATCAGGCAAAGTTTTGATAGTATGATACAAAAGTTCGGTAATACTTGGCAAGATTTTGATAATCTTGATAACGACAGACACGATGTGATTGCACGACGTAAATTTGGTAATAGTGGACACGATTTAGATAACAAAATGTCCGATTTGACGATATCGGACAAGTTTTGATATTACCAGAAAATTATTTTTGTTAAAATCAGGCGAAATTTTCATAATAGCGTGCATGATTTTGTTAATAACTTGCAAAATCTCAAGAATACTATTTTAAGTTTCGATAATATCATAGAGGATTCTCATTATACCATCTTAGATTTTGATAATATAGCGAAAAATATTTGCTAATTTCAAGTATGATGTTTATAGTATCACACAAGTTATTGGTAATGCTTGATAATATTTTGATAGTACCAGAAACGATTTTGCTAGCATCATCCTAGATTATGATATTAACTTAGACGATATAGGGAACACCGGAAAAGGATTTTCATAATATCTCACAAGGCTTTGAAAGTTCAACACAAGATTTTGTAATATTTAAACGTGATTTAGTAATATCCTTCAATACTTTGATAATATCATGTAAGGTTTTGATAAGATTTGGAAAGATTTTGATAATCTTGATAGTATCATGCAAGATTTTGGTAATATTTTGATAGTCTTGATAGTGACAGACACGATTAGATCACACTATGTTAAATCCGGTAATAGCAAACACAATTTAGATAACATCACCAGATTTGACGATATCAGAGGCGTTTTGATATTACCAGAACAGTACTTTTGTTAATATCAGGTAAAATTTTCATAATACCATACAAGATTTTGTTAATAACTTCCGTGATTTTGTTAACACCACTGCAGGTTTTGATAATGCAATAGATGATTCTCGTTTACCATGTGGGATTTTGATAATGTAGCAAAACATATTTGATAATTTCAGCCATGATTTCGATAATATCACACAAGATTTTGGTAATACTTAATAATACTTTGATAGTACCAGGCACGGTTTTTCTTGCATCATTCTTGATTTTGATAATAATTGGCAAAATTTACGTAATACCTGAAAGGATTGTCATAATATCTCACAAGGCTTTGAAAATACAAGACAGAATTTCGTAATATTTAAATATGATTTTGTAATATCATGCAAGACTTTGATATTATCATGTAAGGTCTTGAAAATATTTGACAATATTTTGATATTCTTGATAATAGCAGATATAATTTTGATAGCACTATGTTAAATTTTGTTTATAGGTAGCAAGATTTTGATAGCAACCATGTCGGACCTTGGTAATAGCAGACACGTTTTGATTATAGCTACAAATGTTTTGTTAATATCACTTACGATTTTGATAATATCATGCAAGATTTTGTTAATAGCTTGCAATATTTTGACAATATTACACTAGGTTTTGATAATACAAAGGGAATTCTCATTATATCTATCGTGATTTTGATGATTAGTGCAAGATGTTTGAAAATATCAGACAGAATAATTGTATCATTTTGGTAATACTTGGCAAAATTTTGACAATTTTGATAATAGGAGATACGATTTTATTGTAGTACGTTAAATTTGGTAATAACAGATAGAATTTGATGACACCATTTTCGATTTTGGCAGTTTCAGACAAGGTTTGATAGTGCCAAAAAAATTTAATTAATGCCTGGTAAGATTTTGATAATATCGTGACAGATTTTGTTAATAATTTTTATGATTTTGATAATGCCACTTCAGGTATTGATAATGCACTTATTCTTGTACGATGTAGTGCAAGATGTTTGATAATATCAGCCAATATTTTCATAATACAAACCAAGATTTTGGTAATCCATGATTATATTTTGATTGTAACAGTTTCAGTTTCAGTTCAGTCCATTCGGGTTTATTAAAAAAAAATTATAACAGTCATAACATACTTAATCTCTCATCTGTATGCAAAAATTTCATGCTGAGTCCCATATCACCTCAAAAATAAATACGCACTATGGCTCTCCCTCCACTTCTCGATACAACCATGGCCCCTACCAAAAAAATATCCTTACAAGTCCCCACCCCTTCATCCAGGAGCAAACCACTCCAACCCCCACAAAAAAACTCAATAATAGCTAAAATCACTTTTCTAATTAGATTCTTTATTCAAATTAAACTAATTCAAAACAAGATGATTTTTTATTCTCTTTTTGAAAGAAATAAGGGAGCTCCTATCTCTCAGTTCAAGCGGTAGGGTATTGTAAGCCTTAGCACAGACGATGTCAGGCGAAAAATCCGACCTCACTGTTGGCGTATTTCGAATATGGATCTGTGCAGATAGTCTTGTAATTGGAAGACGCTGTTCGGATACCAAACTGAATAGATTCCTAAAAGACGGTGTAAGCAAGCCAGAGAGGAATCTGAAAGCAAAAACCAAGCAGGAAAGCTCAAACAGCGATTTCAGCGAGAGATAATCTTCTGTGTGTTTGATGATGTTCAAGGCATTTTTGTGGATGGAATCCAGTTTTTTCAGATGGGATTTGAATGTTGATTGCCATACCATTGCGCAATATTGTAAGTGGGGTCTAATGAGTGCATTGTAGAGAAGGGTAAGGGTTTTACGTGGGAATGTTTGCTTCAGTTTCTTCATGATACCCAGATTCCTTGAAAGCTTTAATTCTACAGCATGGATGTGAGGAAGGAAAGAAAGGTTTTCATCTACTATTACTCCTAAATATTTTGCACATCTATTTACTGGTCGTTGAACCTTTCCACGAGACGTCACAATTCCTGTTATTTCTGGGTGAAGGGTTCCTACCCTTGAAAATAGTAGGATTCAAGATTTTTCTACATTGATGACAAGTTTGTTGGCATCCATCCACAGATGGGTCTCTTCTATGATGTTTTCAAGCTTCCGCTGGAGTGAAGGCATATCAAGTCCGCAGCAGGTAATTGTAGTGTCGTCAGCGAACGCTATAAGTTCATCTTGCTCGTTAGTAATGTCCTCAGATGTTTGAGCAAAGCATAGGTTACAGCATTTTTGGTCGTCATGATTCGGATTAAGGATACGAGTTAGGTCATTTACATGGATTAAAAACAAAAGAGGACCGAGGATTGATCCTTGGGGCACACCAAATTTCACAGTAGTGTCGTTTCTTGGGTCGTCACCAATGTAGATGCACCTATTTTGAAGGTAAGATTCAAACCATTGAAGGGCTATCCCTCTCACTCCAATATGTTGTAGCTTTCCCAGTAAGATTGTATGATCCATACTGTCAAATGCTTTCTTGCTGTCAATCAATATAGCAGCTGGCAGAAGACCTGAGTCAAGTGCTCTGTTGATGAATAAGCTTAAGGATGCCAGAGCATCTTCTGTTGAATGACCAGGTCTGAAGCCAAACTGACGACTATTAAAAAATCTTTTTTTTTCAAGAAACTGGTAAAGTAGTCTTTGTAAGGGTTTTTCAAAAACTTTTGAAAAAACAGATAATATGGATATGGGTCAGAAGTTTGATGGATCGTCATGAGGGCCAACTTTATGCAGAGGGATTATTCTTGCTTTTTTTAATATCGAAGGAAAAACACCACTTCTTATAGACAGGTTTATCAAATAAGTTAATGGCTCTAGGATAGAAGGGAGGACTGCTTTCAGGGCTTTCGTGTGTATCCCGTCAAATCCAGACGCTGATGTGCCTTTCAAGGTCTTCACAATTAGCTCTACTTCAGTTGATGTCCAGGAATTATTGCCATTGATTTAGTGCATGCTGAGCCAAGGTAATGCTTTTAGGGTTTGTGGGGACTTTTCGCAGAATTAGATGTAATTCCTCCTATCCTTGCAAAAAATGTACTGAGTTCTTTTGCAACCTGAGTGGGTTCCGTAACAGCCTCCCGGTTGACAAAAAGTCTGGAAGGCAATTCTGCTTTCTTATCATTTGGTCGCAAAACCGAATTAATGACCTTCCAGACTTTTTGTCCATCCTTCCCACTTTCAGATATTTTATTATTCACATAAATTCTTTTTGCTTTCCTCAGAACTGAATGAAGGCATTTCTTATACGTCTCATATCTCTCTAGGTTTTCTCGGTTTGAGTATACCTGTAAATCTTACAGGTTGTAAGATTTAGGATTCTCATAATATCTCACATATTCGCGTTGTAATAGGCTTTCATCTTCTCACTCTACTGGCTCGTTTGTTGTCTTTTCATTGATTTTTATTTCTCTTTGTTTTTATTTTTGTGAATTGATCTGCTGTATCATGTTGATGGTGGCTTGCAAAAACATGAGCCAATGGGTATAAAGCGTGATTTTTATCAAGAAAATACTTGAAAAATACCTTTAAAATGATGAGGGGTGCCAGAGGGTGTCATTGGGCTGGTAAATTGTGCCACGCTGGCCTTAATTGCCAGGAATCATTAGAAGAAACGCTATTGGAGATTTTTCATTATGTTTAAACGACCGATTCTTTCGGATATTTTTGTAGAAAACTACCCAAAAAATGTCTTTGGAACGATGAAGAGTACCAAAGGGAGCCGTGTGCCACCCATAGTTTGTAAGGGTGACGTGAATCGCCTTTAATAACACTTTCTACGGCTTAAAGTTAAGGTGGGTGGTGTTGAAGTATTTTATCAGCGACTAATATCGAACACCCAGTCAAAAAACGAGGCATTTGCATTAGACCTCCCAGATATATCACTGAATATGGCTTAAATTTATCTCTAATAACAAACCTCCCCCTCTAGAAATGCTTGCCAGGGTGGGCTAGTCACATATTGCCATAGTGGCGTGAATCTACATAGTCTTGGCTTAAAGAACTGTGGAATTTTCACTAAAAATTCTAAAAAAGAAATGAAAAATGGATCTCTTTTTTCTTCGTTTACGTGTTTTATTTTCAAAAATGTGATTTTACTAGTATACAGATTTAAATTAATGGAATTTGACAGCCAGGTGCACCTAATAGAACAATGGAAACAAGGCATTTCCATTAAAATCTCACAGAAATAGCTCTGAATATGGGTCAAATTTACCTTTAATAACAATCCTGACCCTCTGGAATTACTTGCTAGGGTGGGTCAGCCATATATTGTCACGGTGACGTGAGTATGCGTAGTCTTGGCTCAAAGAAACGTGGTATTTTCATTAAAACATCTCGGAAATAACCGAATGCAAAAATGTGTCTGTTTCTTCATTTTGGTGTTTAATTTTTTAAAATTAGCTTTTTCTAGTATCAAGATACAAATCAATGGAATGTGACATGCCTGTGCGTCTAATACAGCAATAGAAACAGGCATTTTCATCAAGAGCTCCGAGTAACAACCCTCCCCTTCTGGAATCGCTTGCTAGGTTGGGCCAGCCAAATACTGTCAAGGTGACGTGAATATACTTAGTCAAAAAGTATACATGGCTCAAAGAAACGTGGTATTTTCATTAAACCTCTCAGAAAAAAACCGAATGGTAAATGTGTGTCTTTTTTCTTCGTTTGCGTGTTTCATTTTTCAAAATGTGATTTTGCTAGTATCAAGATTTAAATCAAAGGCATGTAACAGGCAGGTAAATCTAATAGAGCAATAGCAACAAGGCATTTTCATTAAAAGCTCAAAAATATACATAATATGGCTCAAACTTACCTCTAATAACAACCCTCCCCCTATAGAATTCTTTACTAGGATGGGCCAGCTACATATTGTCACAAAGTTGTGAATATGCATAGTCTTGGCTCAAAGAAGCGTGGCATTTTCATTAAAACCTCTCAGAAATAACCGAATGTCTTCGTTAGCATGTTTCATTTTTTTTAATGTGATTTTGCTAGCGTCGAGATTTAAATTCATGGAAAGTAGCAGGCAGGTGCTTCTAATATATCAAAAATCAATAGTATTGAGATGCTTACGCGCTCTCATCTGGAAAGGGTTGGTAACAGGCGATTCATTTAATCATTCTAGAAATCTTGGCAGTGAATTCTCCGTGCGTAGGCTATCACGTAGAAAGTACTCGTTGAATAGAAATATTAGAAAGGCTTTCTTAGGACAGCTGTCTAGCGTTCCATTCCATTGAGGGGAAATCTCTTTCGAAACTAATGCAGACAAAAATCTTCTGATTACAAAGTTTCCCTGAAAAGAAAACGCCTTGAAAAAAATGAAATCGTGAAGAAAAAATTCATCAAGTAATTATGTAATATCCCCAATGTACATCGTCATTACGAGACATCCCACGTGTGGGCCCTCCTCTGTTTCAAGCGGAGATTCCCCACAGATTCTGAAGAAACAAGTCACATGTGAATGCGTCATCCTTAACACTAATAAACATTTCCTATTACGTAAGAACTAAAGAAATCATGAAGAAAAACGTTTTGAAGAAATGTATCTTTAAGAAGTCTTGAAGAAAAATGTCTCAAAAAGTCATGACAGGTCTTGAAAAAACGCCTTGACAGTGAAATTGGATGTTAGGGGCCCCGGTGGAATTGGGTGCTAGGGGCCCCAGTGAAATTGGATGCTAGGAGCCCAATGGAATTGGATGCAAAGAGTCCGATGGAATTGGATGCTAGGGGTCCGTTAAAATTGGTTGCTAGGGTCCCGTTGAAATTAGTTGCTAGGGCCTTGTTGGAATTGCTTACTAGGGCCTTAGCTGGAATTGATTGCTAGGGGCCCCGTTGGAATTGAATGCTAGGGACCCTTCCTGCAGTGAAAGAGGTTGCTAGGGAACGATTGAATTGGCTGCTAGGGGCCTGGTGGAATTTCTGGCTGGGGCCCGGCATCTTGAAGGTTCCTCACTAGTGGGCCCTGAAGGTTTTTCCTGGTCCTCCTAAGGCTTTTAAACATATAGATCAAAACAAAACATGATTTGGTAGGCCCGTAAAGGTTTTTTCCTGGCCCTCAAGGGATTTTAAAAGAATCAAATAAAAAACACTTTCTGTAATGTTACAAGCAAAAGTAAAGAGACCCTATTACGTAACAACCAAAGAAAGCATGTGAATAAGTAAACAAACCCTATTACGTAACAACCAAAGCAAACCAACCCTATTATGTAACGAGCAAAGAACTGAAGTAAACATTCCCTATTACGTAACAAGCACCACTATCTTTTAGAAAACAAACCCTATTACATAACAACCATAGAAAACCTGAAGTACACAATCCCCTATTACGTTACAAGCAAACGTAAAAAAATTTTATTATGTAACAACCAAAGAAATCTTTAACCAAACAAAACCGATTACGTAACAACCTCCTGTATCGTTTAGAAACATTTCCTACTACATGATAGACATCTGCATCTTTTAGAATATATTGTCTATAACGTACCATGCACCTGCATCTTGAAGATGTGTCTTGAGGGTAATCGCTTTTAAACTTCTTTGTCATCTTAAACCATTAAAGGAAGAAAAGAGTAGTGGCTATGGGTGTTGTTAAATCCAAAAAAGCCCTCACTACTGATAGCCTCCTACATATATAATGTGTTTACAAGTTTAAAATGAGCCTTGATGGCCAATGAGCTTATTGCCACCCCCTAAACCAGCCTCATTATATTTAATGATACATAAAATGGCCACTGACTTACAGTGGGTGACGAAGTTGCCATGCTCCAGATAATCAGATTGGCGTCAACGGCCATAACAGCTTCTGAGCCATTGGTTGGATGCCACTCAAGGGATCTCACATTTTTTCCAATTTTGTGAGTATCAAACAAAGAAACAGTTTCGACACATCCTGAGTTCTCTGCTATTGGAATGCTAGGAAATTCTGAGTTGGGAATTCTAAAAACTCCAGCCTTTAGTGAATTTGACGAATCTGAAAAATCGAAGATTAGATATATTATAGGCTAAAAATATAGTGGGATTGAAATAATGAAACAAAGACATAATCTGCAGCCTAGCGTCGAGTTTCAACACTAAATTGATATAGTGGCAGATAAAAATATAAAATAAGTCAAAATAGTGGTGTTTTGTAAACCTTTTCCTTTTTTCCATCAAAAACAAGGTTTTGCTAATATTTACAGCCTTACCAATCTTCCATTAGTAACCAATTAATTTTGTATTTGATAATCTTGATATTAGCCATCTTGCATTGCAACTAGGGGTTTCATGTCATGGTTGCCGAACGCTGGCTTCATATATCAACCATCGAATTCTGGAATTCCCTAAGACAAACAAAAAAACGATTCCAAAGAAATAAATTCGGTTTCCGGTCACACTTTCCTTAAAAAATTGGTAATTCTTAAGCTTTTTATTTATACATTTCTCATACATAATACAGCTTTATCGGCAAAATGTCATCATAAAGTCCACTATTGTAATCATGAAAAGCTCAAAGTTTCAATACAACCCAAAACGTTTTTGGGTCCTTCTTTACCTTAAAAGAAAGTCTTTATATTAACTTTATAACTTTATATTCGGATAATTCTCATAGAAAAGTCCTTTCATTCAGCAAAATATCTTTGTGTGACAACAATGGCAACATAAATTGGCATACAAATGTAGGAAACTGATAAGTGTAGATACAAAGATTACTTTTTTTTAAGAGAGAGAGACACTTTTTATTATACATATATCATAAATATACAAAAGAACCACATCAGCCACTTTAGAAAGTCAAAGACTTGTTAGCAGTGGCTGATAAACATTAATGAGCAGCAATACCGACAACATTAACAAAATGACACAAAATAAAACAAAAAAGTGGGAACAAGAAAACAACAGGAAAACAAAGAATAAGAAGAGAGCGAAAAAAAATCATACTTAAAAAACAACTCAATAAGCCATCCTGCGCCAAATCCTTAAGATAGGAAAGATTGGCTGAATGCGTGCATCTCATCTCTAAGTACAGAACACAAATGTCCTCTAACAAACGACTTAGAGAGTTAATTTGAATTAGTTAAATTATATATAGCTTAAAAGCCCGTTCTTGTCAGAACTGGCAGTTTTTCATATCTGCCACAGTTTTTTATATTTTTATATGCAACTTTTTTATACCCAAAAACCATCCTTAATGTAAATGAAGCAAAGGAGAAACAGTACCCAATAAATACATTACGAATTTTTAAAATTAAAGTTCTTGATATTACGGAATTGCCACAAGTATTTGTGTTAACATTTGGTTTAATCAAGAAAAAAAAATATCAAACAGCTTTCATACTTGTCCTTCAAAATGAAATTGACCTGTCGAATGGAATTACATGTCAAATGGAATTACTTTCTTTATTTTGTTTAATTTGGTTTAATTAAGAAAAAAAATATCGAACAGCTTTCGTACTTGTCCTTCAAAATGAAATTGGCGTGTCAAATGGAATTACTTGTCAAATGGTCAAATGGAATTACTTTCTTTATTTTGTTTAATTTGGTTTAACATTTGGTTTAATTAAGACAAAAAAATAACGAACAGCTTTCATACTTGTCCTTCAAAATGAAATTGGCCTGTCAAATGGAATTACATGTCAAATGGTCAAATGGAATTACTTTCTTTATTTTGTTTAATTTGGTTTAATTCAGAAAAAAAATATCAAACAGGTTTCATACTTGTCGTTCAAAATGAAATTGACCTGTCAAATGGAATTACTTGTCAAATGGTCAAATGGAATTACTTTCTTTATTTTGTTTAATTTGGCTTAACATTTGGTTTAATTAAGAAAAAAAAATATGAAACAGCTTTCATACTTGTCCTTCAAAATGAAATTGGCCTATAATCTGTCGAATATGAATTTCTTTCTTTATTTTCAGAACCCTTGGTTTAGTTTGTTGAAACGTACTGAATTCAGATGCTTTCTCAAAATCAAAATTCATGAAAAACTATTTTCAACCTTCTACAACTAAACTATTGTTCAGAAGCAAGCGTTAAAAGAAAATGACAGTTTATTGCAGCACGATCATTTTTTAACTTAAAGTGGACAAATTAAAACATTTCCGCTAAAATAAGTTTTATATAGAATCTGCTAGAAAGATGATTAAGACTCTGCACGTTTAGCAGCTGTGTTTCAGGACAGACCAAAAACGGACGAACAAAGAGTTTTGCTATCGGGGCTAGTTGGAAGGTATATTGCTTCCTATCTTCAATTCTATTTGCTATAATCATATTCTTGGTTTTGAGTTCCAGTAACTTCTGTGGAGGAGCGCAATTGAACCCTGAGAGATGGTCTTGTGATAGCAATTTGCTATTGATATAATCCAGACTGCTTAAATTAGAAAAGATAAACTACAGAACAGTGAAGATATTGTGGAAAACGTCTCTGCAGCCGACTTACAGATTAATATGAGAAAGACGATGTTGATGTCGAATGGTCTCCAACCTACAATTGCAGATGTTCTTAAATTGAGGGGCTTCGGATTTTGAAGAAACAGAGCCGGAATTAGGTTTTTATCGGAGGGGGGGGGTAGACTTTCCTGTCCCCTGTTGCACTATCAATACTGCAAATATAAAGATTTTTTCCCATAAATACCACAATTTTAGCTTGTGTTGCCGCTCCTCGGATTTGATCCCTTATGCCCTCCTCTAGATCTAGCCCTGTGAAAAAGTTGGTGAATTTAGTTGGCAATACATTAACACAAAATCAGAGCCATGACAAAGACGCATTGCTTATGAAAATACAAGAATCTCTTAATAAAAGTTTGGACACACACTAATATTTCCTCAAGCTGTGTCTGTTCAACAATAGCGTCATCTCTGTGCTGACATACCGATCCTGTTCTACGAGTTTGTCTAAAGCTATTAAGAGAAGGTTGATTGGCTTTGAAAAGTATTGGCTTCAAGGAGTAGTTGCGAATATTTGGGTTGACGAGACAAGTAATACTCCAATCAGGGCATTCACTAAGCAGCCAAAAATAAAATCAAATCTGGCTTAAAAGATGATAATACTGGGTCACATGATTCATATGGGACAAGCGCGGGTCCCCTGATGATGTTTGGTATTGTCCTCCACTGGTACTAGGGAAGAGTGGTAGGCAACAGAAGGCACTTGACCGTTCCCTTGAAAATACAGCTATAGTCCAGCAGTCATCTCTAAATGAATTACGATTTTGGCCAAGTATTGTTCGATGAGGACATGTACTGTTGCTGCTTTATGCTGCTCCAGGTGTGGAAAAAAAATAAGTCTAAGCAAGTAACGAACATATGTTCTCCATCCCAATATGCCTTAAGATATGCTGAAAACTGAGACAAAAATGACAAAAGCAGGTGCTTTTGCATAAATAATATACATTTGGTGACTTATCTTCTTACTTAACTAACTTAACATGAAATTTTGCAGTAATTTCATCTTAGTAACCTGGTATGGTCTAAACTTGACTTTGCACACCATCACCTTTAAGAGAATTTCATTCGGTCATATGTTTTGGAGAAGAAGACAATGGAATTAAACTAGCAGTGAAAACATAAAATTCTGCCAAATCACTATTTTTTTGGAAATTACTAATTTTTATTACGAAATTACTATTTATTACTTACATATTCTAATTGTACTTGTATACCTATGTATATAAATACAAGAATTAATCAACACTTCAAAAGTAGCACTGGCTACCATTCAAGAGCACAACCAATAAAAATGTAAGTAACTAATTTATACAGCTAATAGCATGACAGAGCATTAATTAAATACAAATTGGACTAATCAAGGATCAAACAAGTGCTTCTACTTCTTCTTCAAGAGCCCCTCTAGTCACTTTTACCCTCCCCCCTATTCTTCCACTGCTCTTCCTAATGTATGCATACTTAAAAGGTATAAAACAAGACATGCCAAAAGTAGACTAATGCAAAGAGACCACGACTGAATCATGGATGGTTTCTATTGTGAGAGCGTTTAGAAAAATAACAAAAGATGCTGGTGACATCAGATATCTAGAAATTGGTTTGTTTCCAGTTAAACAAATTTCCCCAAAGGCATGAGAAAGATTTACACAGCTTCTGACTGTATTTGAAAACAGACTAGCTGGACTTTACCAGAAACCATTTGTTTAATTCTACCCAAAGTGCCAGCCAATCATAATGGGAATTGTTGTCAGATACTCCAAGAAAAGGTTCAGCCAAGATACTTCAGATAGCGAAAAATAGAACATGCTTTTTATTAGTACACTAAGAATGCTACTCCTACACACACACTGTACCAACAAGCCGCTTAAGGCCAACATAGCTGTGCACGCTTCTTCTTCACCCCAACCAATTCAAAGCTTAACTCTACCCCTCTCAAGAAGTTAAAATAGCCTTCAAATTCCTCTTTTATGACCTCTTGTCATACCATCCATGACGACCTGCTTTTAATTTGGCTCCAGGTGGATACTTAACCTTCTTGTGGACTTTCCATACATAAGAAAATAAAATACCCAGGATGGTGTAAACAGCAAAAATAGAATTTATTTTTCAAAAATACACTAAGAATAGTCTATTTTTAGCATTTATAATATAAATTTAAAAACTATTACCTTCAACTGAATTAAATATTACAGCAAGTAATTCCTGGTCAAAGTGAAGTGATTTCAAACCCCAAACTTCCCCGTTTTTAAACGAATATACTTTTTTCCCAACAGTGTTGGAGTCTTCATCATAATCTAGTACATAAATATGGTTCAATGCCTTCAAAGATAGTGTACCAACAAAAAACTGAACTTTTTCAGTATCATTGGCCTGAGATGTGATTGCTCTTGCCTGGAATAAAACAGAAATTACTCAAAAATTTAAGCACTTACAATCCAATTATTGGCAGGCATAATGTTTTAAAGCAAGCATAATTATTTCTAAGCAACTATAATTTGATTATCATTATTTTTGATATGTATAAACTTCTTTTTTTTAGGGGGGGGGGGGGGCTCATCCGTTTGGAAATCGAAAGTTCTAGTTCCTTTTTTAAGAGTCCAAAGTGACTGAAGGGCAACCAGCCCTCCCCAATGTCCTTTTCCTCCAAATATAGCTGATCAAAATTTTAAGATAGCCGTTTTGTTTAAAATAGTTCAAGGAGTGTATATCTCTAGTTCTGGGTTTGACAACCTACTCCCCCCCCCCAAAGCTCACAGGGCAAGGATTGTAAGTAATGCAAGCTGTCCATTATTAACATGCAAGATATATATATCTATATATATATATATATATATATATATATATATATATATATATATATATATATATATATATATATATATATATATATATATATATAGAGAGAGAGAGAGAGAGAGAGAGAGAGAGAGAGAGGGAGAGGAAACGGTCGTATAAACTTTGGAGGAGGCTCATTCGATTGGAAATCAAAATTTCTAGTGCCCTATTTAAGGGTCAAAAGTGATTGGAGGGCAACTACCCCCCCCCCCCCTTTTTCCTCAAATGCATTTTATCAATATTTTGAGATAGTCATTTTGTTCAAAATAGTCAGAAGTTCAAATAACTATGCTTAGATGGTTAAATCTCACCTCTCACAGCCCCCAGGGCAAGGACTGCAAGATATACATGTTGCTTCATGTTAACATATAAGGTTTTTATGCAAGGGATGGTCCCATAAACTTGAAAGAGGCTCTTTCAATTGTAAACTGAAAGTTTTAATGCCCTTGTTAAGAGTCAAAAGTGATCAAAGGCCTACCAGCCTTCCCCTCCCCCACAACAAACTTTTCCACAAATGAATCAGATCAGAACTTTGAGATTTTATTTTGTTCAAAATTGTTCGAAGGTCCAATAACTATGCCTCCAGGGGTGACACACTTCCCCCCCCCAGTCTCCAGGACAAGGGCTATAGCCGAATTCATGCACTTTGCCCATTGTTAACACATAAGAATTTTTATTGGAAAAGAGGGCATGTTTGATCCTCGGTGTATAAATCGGCTTAGTGTATTAAGGTAATACTTTTAGGAAATTTTGAAAAGGATACAAAAACAATCAAAATACACTATGTGCATGCAGGTTGTGAAAAGGGAATATAAGCAATATCAAAAGAACAATTGGGGGTAATGATTTTAAATTTCAAGGTATGTTGAGGATATGCTGAAGGGAGATTTTAGGGCAGCCAGCCCCTTTAATGTTGTTTTCACCCAGAGGCACGTCACATGGAATATATGGTCGTATAAACATCGGCAGAGCATTATTCAGTTGGAAATGGGAAGTTCTAGTGCCTTTTTTTAAGAGTCTCAAAAGTGATCTGTGGAAAACTGGCCTCCCCAACGCCCTCTTATCCCCAAATGCATCCAATCAAAACTTTGAGATAGCCATTTTGTTGAAAATAGTCCAAAAGTCAAATAAGTATGGCTCCAGGGTTGACCAAACCCCACAAAGCCCCATGGCAATAGCTGTAAGTGTGTAAGTTGCCCATTGCTAACACATAAAGTTTTTTATAGTAATATCAAAGGAGGCTCATTCAATTTGAAATCGGAAGTTCTAGTAACATTTTTAAGAGTCAAAAGTAATTGGAAGGCAGCCAGTTCCTCTCCCCAATGCCTTTTTTTCTCAAAAGCTTCTGATCAAAGTTTTGAGATAGCCAATTTGTTCCAAATAGTTGGAAGGTCAAATAATTATGGTTCTGGGTTTGAGAACCCCTATCCAGCCCCTAGGGCAAGGGCTTCAAGTTATGTAAGTTGCTCATTGTTAACGTCTCAGGTTTTTATGGAAGGGATGATGGTATAAACTTTGGAGGGGAATCATTCTATTGAAAATCAGAAGTTCTAGCTCCTTTTTAAGAGTCAAAAGTGACTGGAAAGCAACCATACCTCTCAACATTCTTTTTTACCCAAATGAATCTGATCAAAATTTTTAGACAATCATTTTGTTTAAAATAGTCCAAAGTGAAAGTAACTATGCCTCTGGGGTTGAAAAAGAACCCACAGCCCCCAGAGCAAGGGATACAAGTTATGGAAATTGCCCATTATAAACATATAAGAATATTTTGGAAGAGGTGTTTGCTTAGACTTTAGAGGGAGTAGATTTGACTAGAAATCGAAAGTTCTAGTTCCTTTTTAAGAATCCAAAGTGACTGAAGGGCAAACAGCCCCTCCCATACCATTCCCATGAATGCATCCCAAAAATTTTTTGAGATAGCCATTTTGTTCAAAATATTACAAAAATTAATTAACTATGCTTTCAGGTTTGACAAACCCCCCCCCAAGGATTTTTTATGAAAGGGGTGGTTGTATAAAATTTGGAGGAGGCTTATTTGAATGAAAATGAAAACTTCTAGTTCCTTTTTCAACAGTCAAAAGTTATCATAGGGCAAGTAACCCCACCCCCACCCCCTGCACCCTTTTTTCCAAATATATTAAATCAAAATTTGAGATAGCCAATTTGTTAAAAATAGTTAAAAGGTCAAATAATTTGTTAATATATTAGGTTTTTATGAAAGGGGTGGTTATATGAACTTAGGGAGGAGGCTAATACAATTGGAAATCAAAATTTTGTGTGCCCTTGTTAAGAGTCAAAAGTAATCAAAGGGCAAACAGCCCACCCTCCCATACCTTTTCTCCCTCAAATGCATCAGGTGAAAAAATTTTATATAGCCATTTTGTTTATAATAGTTCAAAGGTCAAATAAAGAAGTCTCTAGGGTTGGAACACCTTCTCCAGCCTCTAGGGCAAGGGCTATAGCTTATGCATTTTGTCCATTGTTAGCATATAAGGATTTTTATTAGAAAAAAGGACATGTTTGATCCTAGGTTTCCAAAAATGCTTTGGGTATTAAGGTGGAACTTTTAGGAAATGTTGAGAGGGATGCAAACATAATCAAAACACATTATGTGCTTGCTTGCTGTGAAAAAAGGAATCGGCAATATCTAACAACAACTGAAGGTATTAAGTTGGAAGTTTCAAGGTATGTTAAGGAGATGTCGAAGAGAGGTTGGAGGGCAACCAGCACCTCCACGCCCCTCTTGCTCTTTTGGGTGCCCTCTCTGCTCAATTTTGTTTAAAGTAGTCAAAAGGTCTAATAGCTCTACTTCCAGCAATGTCATACACCTATAGCCCCACAGGAAGGATTGTAAATTATGCAACTCACCCATTATTTACATGCAAGATGAAACTTTGGAGAATGCATGCTCTTTTCAGTTGCCCTCACTCCAAAAATACTTCATCAAAATTTTGAAATGCAATTCCTGTTCAAAATAGTCAAAAGCTCAAATAACAGGGATGACATAGCCCCCATAGCTTTGGAGAGGGATGCCAAATATAATAAAACACACTGTGTGTGTTGATTGTCAGAAGGATGTAATGTCAATATCTAAGTAATGGCTGTGGGCATTAAGTTAAAGGTTTCAGAAGATGGAGGGTAACCAGCCCCTCTTGCCCTTTTTTGATGATCTCTCTCATCATCCCTGATCAAAATATTTAAAAAGCCATTTTGTTCAAAACACCCAAAAGGTCTAGTAACTATGCCTCCAAGGATGCAATACCCAGTATTGCCCCCAGGCTAAGGATTGTAAATTATACAATTTGCTCTTTTTTACATGTTGGATTTATCCTTAGGAAAAGGGTGGATGTTTGATTCTAGCTCTGTTTGAAAAGGCTAAGGGCATTAAGGTGAAATTTCAGGGAATTTTGAGGAGTATGTTTATCAAAATATGTATCTGCAATATCACAAGAATAGCTACAGGTATTAAATTTAAACTTTCAGGGCATGTTCAGGAGAATGTTAAAAAATGGCTGAAGAGCAACCAGTCCTCCTCCCATTCTCTATTTAGCAGATTATAATGGATTTTAATGAATTTAATTACAAATAATTTTTTTGTACTTAAAATCGTGGATTGCTGAGCTTTCAGCAATTAATTTCATTATATATCAAAAATCCAATTTAATTTAATTAGTTCTTTCCAAGGAGATGTAGTCTTCAATAAGACACCAACAGTGGGCCTTAGACTTCAACAGCTAGGGGGGATGGAAAAGAATAGTAGCTGAACTCTTAATTGTAGTGATTTGTGTTTGGTTTAAGTTTGATTTGGATATGCAATTATAAGATTTATTTATACTTTATATTAGTACCTGTTGTTTGTTTGTCAGCTACGATTGTTTCTTTTATTTTTGTTTGGTTTGGGTTTTATTTATTCTTTGATAGCAGCTTCTTTTTCTTTTGAGCTTGAATTATTAGAGGAATTTATTTCTGCTGGTCAAGTTTAATATGGCTGTTTACTTTTCGTTGAAAAACATCTGTTTTGGAAAGTTTTTTTTCGATTAATTTGTGGAAAAGAAATTGTTAAATAAACACAAACAGAAATTAATTTTTTTTTAAATTGTTATACTAAAAAGTTTTCATATAAAAGTAGAGCTAAATTAAACCAAAGATGAACAGAAATATAGTCAAATAATTTTTCAAGTGTACAACTAATCAAGTCACCACCAAAAGACTATAATTTTATTTTATAATTTTATATTTTATAAATTTATAATATTATTTTAAAGACATAATTTTAATCTAAACAAAACATATCTATCCTGAAATTTTCATTGGATAACTTTGATGAAAATCGAAAAAATGAAAATCGATGAGTATAACAAAAATTGTTATACTAAAAAAGTTTTCATATAAAAGTAGAGCTAAATTAAACCAAAGATGAACAGAAATACAGTCAAATAATTTTTCAAGTGTACAACTAATCAAGTCACCACCAAGAGACTATACTTTTATTTTATAATTTATATTTTATCTTATAAATTTATAGTATTATTTTAAAGACATAATTTTAATTTAAACAAAACATATCTATCCTGAAAAATTGATTGGATAACTTCGATGAAAAACCCAGAGAGGAGGGGGGGAGCTAGTGGCCCTCCAATACTTTTGGCCAATTAAAAAGGACACTAGAACTTTCAGTTTCCACTTGAAGGTGCCCTCTCCTAAAAAACAAACATAATAATAGTTGAAAACTGTTTCAAAAACAGATAAAACTGGGGAAAAAACAAGAAAATATGACTAATTGACAGTTGATGTATATTATAAAGCTTTCTACTTTTTAACCACGATTTTAAACCTCGTATTAAACTTCTGTTCTCGTGCATTCAGAGCTGAAAACCGCAGTGAAGATATAGTGAAAATAGCGTCCAAATTTTTTGACAATGCTTCAGTTAGTGTTGCAAAAAAAAAAATATTGTGGGCTGTCACTGGAACTTCCACTCGCGGAAATCCCAGCACTAAGAAGCAAGACAACGTGTTGGATTTACTGAAAGTTTTCAAGCTAAGTGATGAAAAAAAGGCGTGGCTCCCCCAATTTGTCATCTTTCCACCCAATGACATTCCAATGATCCCTGGAGAAATAACAGCATCTCTATTTAGAAAGGTAAATAAGCTTTGTACCAAGTTTGATAAATTTGTCGCTTCTGATCGCCAATCAACTCCCATCAGTGAAAGGGAAGTTCCTTTTCCTAGCCCCCAGACTACAAGGCCTTCTTATGCAGTTATCCTTAAAACCCTCCTAAGGAATTGCAGGACACTTCAGCCCGCAAAGGTTTTTCTTGATAGAGTTTGTGGTGGCTATGCGTCTAGTATACTTGAATTAAAGCCCTGTAAGAATGATTGAAAAGTAGTGGTTAATGATACTCACTGCAAACTCACTTGTTCAGGCTATGAAAAATAATGACCAACTTGTCAAAGCCTCCATGTAATGCCCTTCATTCTTTGGGATTGTACGCCATGTCCCTCCCGAGACTATTGAAGAAGAGGTCCGTAATATGGTTACAGGTTGTCTAGCAGCGTCCCATATAGGACCAACCTGGTCATTTAAGTTAGAGTTTGAGTCAAAGGAGAGTCTATTGAGGGCAATTCAGTCACCTCCCTGTTTCAGTTATGAATAATTGTCATTGTGAAAGTACAAGCTCCTAACTATGCGTTGCTATAAATGCCAGTCCTTTGGCCAAGCAGCTAAGTCATGCAGAAACCCTGCGAAATGTTCCAGATGTGCTGGTGCTCACTTGAGTACTGAAACCACCCCTTGCCAGAGTACTATAAAATGCGCCCTGTGTGGGTCTCCAAATCACCCATGCTACAGTTTTTTCCTTAGTTTAACTAACTAAGAAACTAAACATTACTTGTTTATTTCTTAATTTTTCCTTGTTTATTTTTCCTTCTCTTCCCTGCTTTTTCCTATTTATCCTTACCTTGATTATATTATTTTTTACTTTTTTTTTCCTTGTATTTTTTCCTTATAACTTTGGTCTGCTGGGTTTGATTGTGGAGCAGAACTGCCATCCACCATAAGTAAATTGATGATTTCTATTAGTGGCCAGGTTGGTATCAACTCTTTGGGGGAACATATACTTGATTTACAAAATAATCCTTTAAATATTGAAAATATATTTAATAATTAAATTGGAAGTAGAAATCAGAAGAATAATAATTCTAATCTGGCTTATAAAAGTAAGGATGTTTTGCAATTAAATGGTTCTACCTCCTCTACACAAGATGATATTTTCTCTGTGTTTCATCTTAACATTTAGGGACTTAGCTCGTCTTTTGATGAGCTGAAACAGATTGTTAGTGGTAGAACTCCTGATGTTATAGGATTATGTGAAACTTTCCTGGATTCAAAAAAGGATATCCTTTTAGATATTAAAGGACATAGGATGGAAAGGCTGATTAGGAAACAGATGGCAAGAGGTGGCCTTGTCCTTTATATTGCTGATTGTCTTGCATATAATGTCCAAAGTGATTTGAGCAGAAATGAGGAAGGAATCTTTGAATCCCTTTTTATTGAGATTAAATCAATGCAAAAGTATTTAGTTGTGGGTTTGGTTCATAGGTCCCCCAGTGGGTCTATTCCTTTGTTTATGAAAATTCTTATTCTTGAAGAAGTTTTGGACTCAGTCCAAAAACATCCCTATGAACTAATCCTTATGGGTGATTTAAACCTCAACCTGCTGGATCAAAATTCTGCTTCAGCTTTTGATTTTTTGTTGATGATGCTCTCTTCAGGTACTCTATACTTTCAGTTTGTATACCAGCCCAAGTTACTGACACACAAGCATCTCTTATTGATAATATTTTTTCATCACTAGGTGTCTTAGATAATTTGGTGCTGGTTAGTGATATTTCTGATCATTTTCCTGCTATTTCCTGACATAAGAGTGCTGATGAAGCACAGCATATAGCATCACCATCTAATATACCATTTTCCCATTATGGTGATACTGAGCTAAGTCTACTTAATTCTTGTCTGGCTGATCTACCATGGTATAGTTTGGTTTCTGATTCAGATTTTAACCAGTCTTTTTGTTCCTTTTATGATTTAGTAAAAGAGGGGATCCTGGAAATTTGCAATCAGGATCCAGCACCCCATACTTCAAAACGGATAGGACCACTGAATCCATGGATGACTTCAGGTCTCCATAAAAGCTGGAAAAGGATAAATTATTTGTGGAAGCTTTACAAGGCTTCATCATCTGTAGCTAATCTTGAATGATTCAAGGCCCATGGGAGTATATTTAATTCTCTGTTTTGGAAGGCAAAGTCTCAGTATTATTATAGGAAATTTTCTGAATGTGGGAAGGATGTTAGAAAGACTTGGTATTTAATTAATTCAGTTCGTAAACCTACTCCTCCTCTGCCTTCAGTTCCATAAATGCTGATACTCAATGGTAAAACCATCCAAGGAGATGCAGATGTTCAGCTAGAGCTTACCTCTTATGTTGCTAATATAGGAAAGGCAACTGCTTCCTCTGCAACTTCTTGTTATGATTTCAGAGCCTCTCTTGGACCCTAATGTTTAAAGTTGATGGTCTTGAATTCTATTTCTGAATTTGAGGTAGCTCGTATTGTGAATGCTCTTAAAGGATGATCCTCCTCAGGACCTGACAAAATTCCTACAAGGGTTATCCATGCCATTCTGCCTGCTATTCTGTCACCATTGACTAAGCTTGACAATCTGTCTTTTGAGAAAGGAATTTTCCCTGAATCTCTCAAGCAAGCTAAGGTTATAGTGCTGTATAAAGGTGGTTCTCTTAGTTTTCTGGATGCAAAAGAATTTTTGCATGATTTCCAGTTTGGATTCTGAGTGAATCACTCTATGGAGCAGGCTTGTGCAGCTTTCTCGAAAATTCATTCATTTGGCAATAAATTCTGGCCATATCCTGGCAGCTTTATTTTTGGATGTTTGTAAAGCTTTTGATTCCTTGACTCATTGGATTCTCCTTTATAAACTATTGCATATTGGTATAAAATCAAATGCTTTTTCTTGGTAGGCTTATTTCAATTGATCTGCTTTTCTGGAGCCCTTCTGAAGTATATTATGGTGTCCCTCAGGGATCTATTCTTGGTCCCATTTTGTTTCTGATTTATATTAATGATCCGGTTTCAGCAGTAAAAAATACCAGGCCTCTAGAATGCTGCAAGTTGTGTCATCCTGATGCTTGGTTGTGTTCCAATACTACTTATAATAAAGATTTTCTTGTTGCTTTTGCTGATGATACCACTCTTGGGACCCTTGGGAAGACACAATGTGATATCAAGTCTAATCTTGTGGCATTATTTGAGAGAGTTATTTCATGGTTTAATGCAAATTACTTGGTCTTGAATGTTGGTAAGTCACATTTTCTTATTTTTTCTTGAATCAGTATAGCTTTCCCTCAGCTTACACACCTTCAGGTGTCACATGGCTCCATGTGTAGACCATAGAATTGGGTGGTCCAGTTTCTTGGTATCCTACTTGATGAGAATCTTTCATTCAGAAACCATATAGCCATGATTAGGGTTAAGGTCTCATGGAGTTTGGATATCATTTGAAAACTTAGACACACATTTCCTAGATCTGTTCTGAAACTTCTTTTTTTTTCTGTCTTGTCTAGTCATATGTTTCTTACTGAAAGCATATGACTTATCAGTCATATGCCCCATTGTATGGATGCCTACTTTTCTGTCTATGCTGCAGTCACTTTCTGTCATGTATAATAAAACATGGCATCTGGTTATGGACATCAATCATTCCTCACCAACACTGCTCTTAAGTCTATGGTCTATTTATATTATTTCTTGTGCTTCTTTTGTCTTTCATCAGCTTCACAGCAATCTTCCAAAACCTCTTTGGATAACTCCTATATTTATTTCTGATTTAGGTCCATATAGCCTTTGGTCTTCAAATGATATCTATATTCTGCCTACCTCTACTGTTTGATCAGATTTCAATCCCCTCATTGCTTGTCAACAGGTCTGGAATTCAATACCTTCTTCAGTACAGAGATGCCACTTGTCTGGGACTTTTAAAAGGTTTCTGAAGGATCCTTTAATAAAGAATAAAATAGAATAACATTTTTTTTTCCTTCTGAGAAGTTGATGTCCTCTGTGTTCTGTTCATAGTGTGGGGGTGTCTTATCTGTACTTGACTCCCAGGCCTCAGGTATGTTCTCTATGTTCTATGTTTTTATTTTATTTTGTAGTTGTTGCTTATATTGTATCTCCCTTATATATATTTCTTAAATTGTAGTTGTTGCTTGTATTTTTTTTCCCTTGTATCCCTGGCCATGGAGCCTTTTGAGGGGGAATAAGTGTATTGTAATTCAATTTTGAATTGTATTTTGTATTGCCTTGCATTTAATAATAATAATAATAATAAACTTCTCTGCCACATTTCTAAATTTTATGTGTTTATTCTCTAAGTCTCCAAAAAATATGCTCAAATATACACTCAATGGCCATCAGATCCAACCTAATTTATCACTGTTTTCCTATTAACATGTGATATGAGAAATAATTAGCCTATATGCAACAGATGGTGTTTAATTTGTATTTGAGAGTGGAGGAAATGCCTATCAAATTCATGCTTATTTTTCAGAAATTAGTTAAAAAAATTGTACAACAATGAAAGAAGTGAAGATAAAGGTTATCCCTAAGCAAAATGTGTTAACTAAAGTTATTCTGCATATTAGCATATGAGGTAAAAACTGTTTTCTTAGCATGTTTCCTTATCTAAAAGGCTTATTTATGCACACACAGACCTATATCTAGGAATGATATAATTAGGTACCTCATAAGGTTTTAAAGTAGACTGGTTTCAAGAGTAGGCTATTTTAAAAAAAGCATACTTTTATTTAGTACCCAACAATCAACATGTCTCTTTCTGAGGAACAACTATTGTCATCTATTGCCAATTTTGCCATGTAAGCTAATAAATTAGGAATTTTGGTAAAATTCTAGTTTAATGACTTCTTGCTAGCCTATCTTGGAAAGAGGTTAGGTTAGGAAAATGAAACTTTCAGGGATGGGTCTACAGGCTGAAGTATATTCTGCAAAGGTATTAACCTATTTTAAAGTACCCAAATCCACTCCTTCTCCCTGAAATTCACCTACATGACAGGTCTATACCTATTAAAATTTTCACAAAACAACATTTTACCTTAATTTTCAGTTACCAGTTACTTTTTCTCTGCCTTTAGTTATGCAATTAGTTTTTAGTTTTTTTAGCTTTAGTTTTTAGTTTTGCAAATGCAATTCCTGTTCTTTGAGTAGAATTCTGACCATATCAATGTTTTTTCTTCAAAATTTAGGAAATGTATTTGCATATATAAAACCTTATAAAATGGAATTGAGCAGAGTTATGAAGCTGAAAACAATTTTGTTTTTGCAAGGTTTGTTTCTTGCAATCTATTTTGCAGGGTTTCACTTTTATAACACATACATTTTTAAAGGTCATCAAAGGTCAGGGCCCTCTAGAGAGAGAAGGAATGGAGGTAGTTGCTTCAAAATGCCTTCCGAGGACATACTTTAGTCAGTAGTTTCATCCCTGAAAGTTTCATTTCCTAACCTAAACCCTTTCTGAGATAGCAAGAAGTCAATTAACTAGAATTTTACCGGAATCTTATTACTTTAGTGTTTTCTTCAGAAGAGGACAAAGGCTAATCTAAACTGCTAACCTATGACAGTAAATACGAATAGTAAAAGAATACCTGTGCATCTAGGCCATAAATTACAGAACTTTCATCTTCATAGGCCATAATTTGTTTTCTGTTAATTTTCTAACGCTTGTAGACTAAGCTTTTCTAGCTATTTGAGGTTTAAGCATTTTAACAAATTTAAAATAACGCAGGAAATAAAATGATGAACGTAAACCGCCGAAAAAAAATTCTTCGGCAGAGTCTACCTTCGGCGTTTCCTGGTAACCGTATATGGACGTATAACTATGGGCAGGTAGCAGTCTTGAGTGGCTAAAATCATAACAAAGTCAGAAGATTAAGATGCAGCCATGAAGTATGGGTGTGATACCTTTAACCCTAATCAATGTTCTGAGCTTCAATTATGTTTAGCAGATAAAAACTAACCAAAACTATTATTATTTCCTCATAAGACCTTCAACATTTAACGTCTAAACTTTCCCTTTCAGTGTATCTTTTTCTTGATTTCGTTTTGATATAGTAGCCTCTCGAATGTTTAGCTTTGTTTAACATCCACCAGACCTTTTTTGGGAGCAAATGATTTGGTTTTCACCATTCCTTTGCCATGACTAAATGAAATGAACAGATATCATTTACTATTAATCATCAAATTTGTCCATCCAAATTCCCTTCCAAGCGAGAAAGTCTCTTCATGAGAGTTTTGAAGCCTCTTTCTGTTGTTTCCCAAAACCCACGCTTTTCCTTTCAAATTAATTACTTGATAAAACTCTCAGAAAATGGAACAACCAGTCTTCGCGATTAGCTTTTATTATAATGCCGGCCCATTTATTAGCCCCTTTATTTTCCAAAGTGAGTAACCGAAAAGTAGGCAACTGAAACGATTTACCTTATCCAGTATTCCATTTTTGTCTTTTTTCCCAGAAAACATCGAATGTAGAAGCTACTTTCAACAATCTTAAAAAAAGAAATCTTAAAAGAAGATAGTTACACAGGTTGAATGCTCAAAAAACATTAGCTGCCCAATTAACACCAACACAACTCGTAGAATTAATTTGTTCTCACACAGGTCTCTTAAAGTTTTTGTTTGCTTAGAGGCCCAAATTTTTGATCGTTAACTTTATAATCGTAATATGAGGCCCAAGAAACAAAAAAATATCAATCTCTGTCCGTTGATTTTTAATTAAAATCAAGTTGTTGTGGGCATCAAGCCACGGTTAATAATAAAAAAGCCAAGACAGATAGTGCGGGTGAGAGGCAAACCTGGCATAAGCTCTTTTTAGGATTGTATAAAAATGATATAATTTCTCTTGTTGATACACACGTCTATTATCCATCCGTCTATATATCATTACTAGGGCAGAACTAAGGTAAATAGTCACAGAACTAAGGGGTGAAAGATCGGATTGATTCTGGGCTTACGCATGACAGGCAATGTCAAATGGACTTGTACGCAAAATGGGGGCTGAAGTTGCCTGGACTAACAAGCGAACAAATGAACTAAGGCTGAAAGTCTTGGCCGCTTGTAGTCTCAAATGGAATACTCTGTCATAGGATATACAGGCAAAGCATTTTGCAAATGTCTCTCAATTTCTACCACAGCTTTTATCCTTATGTGTTGTAGCTGAATGAGAATAAGGTTAATATTGCGACTTGGAAGTCCAAACAACATACGGTAAGAATAAAAAAAAATTATAGATGGTTGTTGTGTCTCACAAAAGTTGGTATTTAATTTTTTCGAGGCTACTACAACTAATACTAGCAAATCATCGCAGCACCAAGCCGCATGAGGCCAATACAGCTACGCACAATCTTCCTCCAGCCTAATTTATTAAAAGCCTCCCTTTTTGCACCCTCTCAGGAGGTTCCCATTTCCCTTAAGTCTATAGTTATGACATCCTCCAACCATAACTGACGACAAAATGATTTTTCTTTAGCTCTGGACAGCTGGACTAAAAAGAGAGCCTTGGGCAATATGTCTTCCTACATACAAAGAATATGCCCCGACCACCGCACCTTTCCTGTTAGTATGGCCCTAAAAAGCGGGACTGAAAAATATTTTTCCTTTAGACTATTGTCTGAAAATACGGTTAGTCAGTTGGGTGCCCAAAAAAATCCGTAGGCAATATCTTTGGAAAACATCCAGCGAACCTTCCTCCTTGTTATGGAGTGTCACTGCTTCAGAAGTTTAATTGACCACTTTCATCGCTGTAACTTCCAATATTCTAATCTTGGTTCGCAGACTTATCTTCCAATTCTTCCAAACTTTTTTCAACTGTGAAAAAACACCTTGGCCCTTGGTTATTCTATTGTTAACATTTTCAATGCACCCACCACCTTTACTAATAATGCTTATTGCGTAATTGAAGATGTCTACTTGATCGATCTTTTCGTTACCCAAACGTCACCTTTTCATCTTCACTCATTCCTAGCCTTAGTGATTTAGTCTTCTTAACATTAATTTTCAAAACTATTGTAGCATCCTGAACTCCCAAAATTTCTAAAAGTTCATTCATTTTGCCCACATTTTCATCTACGAAGCTTCAATCATCAAGTCCATGAATTTTTTACTTTCCCATCTTATTCCGTATTCTTTCATTGCCATCGGTGTGCATCCTAAAACAAATCCCATCAAAAGGATCCATATAAATGGGGATAGAACAAAACCGTGCTGAACACCCGATTTAATACGAAACCAGCTACTAACCTCATTCCCTATTTTAAATACAGCAGTGTTCCTCTCGGACGTATGTGGTATCATAGGCAGCGCAACAGCGCTGTCTAAATAAAGAGCGATATGGGCAAAATTGTACTAATTTTTTTCGTCTTAGGCCAGGGCACTTTGTATCAAACGACGCGTCGTAAAAACTTTGAAAAGAGCTTATTTGATTGCAAATTGAAACAGCTAGTTATCTTTTTAATAGACAAAAGTGATCGGAGGGCATTTATGTTATATGTTTATAAACATATATGTTATATGTCCCAAACCTGGCATGTGTTCGGTCAAATGTATAAATAATACATACTAAAATTTGCCAGCAACCTAAAAATTGAAGATATGGAAAACTATCAAGCCATTTTGAAAGGGGATTTTAGATGACCCTACTTCTTCCCTCCCCCACCAGGGTCATGTGTTATCCTGATCCCGTGAAAGCAGAAAAATTACACTATTTCCTATGTTTCCCAAGTTTGGTTAAGATCTGACAACTCCCTCTAGTAAATGTATCTACATAAATTAGAAACCATCTCCTTATATAGGTTGACTTTTTCTAACCAGGAGGGATTACGAATAATATGAAATTGTTAGTACTACTATTACTACTACTAACAATTCACTGCAACACCAAACCACCTGAAGCCAACACAGCTGTACAGACTCCTATTCTACCCCAATCTATTCAAAGCTTCCCTCTTTACACCCTCCCAAGAGCTTCCAATATCCTTTAAATCTCTTCTTATCACTTCTTTCTACCCCATTCGGGGACTAACTGCTTTTCGTTTAGCCCTAGATGGACGATTGAAATCGTTACTAAAATTAAAAGATCAATAACAGCAATCAATCATCAATAATTAAAATTATCAATAATAACAATAAGGCAAAATTAATATATAATTAGCAGCAGCGGGTCGCAATAAGTTCCGATCCCAGTTCCTGGAAGAAACACAATTATCAAATTTGAAATAATGCCAAAAGCACCAAATGCTAGATGGCGGTAGTGATTCTTTTGCTCGACACTAGCGCTAGTTTCCACACTTGGGTTACTCATACTCTTTGGGGTGGATTGCAAAATGTAGTGGGTCATATTTTTATTATGTTTTTATCATACTTTATTATATGGGATACCCTGAAGGGTACAAGAGTCTTGAACCCGCAAGCCTCCCCCCTGCTCTTTGAATGCATTCAAAAAGCAAACGTATAAATCAATTTTTTTTTTTAATTTAACCAATACTTGCTTTCAAGAAGGGTGTCTGGAACAGAAGTACCGAACCATCTTTGCAACAGAAAAAAAAATGTTAAAAAAAAGACTAAATACAATGCAAGCATTATACATATGGACCTAGATTGAATAGGAAAACGTAAACTCTACATTTATATTTAAAATAAATATAAAAAATCGTTAGTACTAACAAATAAAATAAAAATTAACCCTCAATTCTATTTTTTACCGGATTACCCAAAATTACACATATTTATTTCCTATTAAGCAAACTACTGCTACCAATAAAAAATGTGATGATGCAAGAGCTTGACCTACATTGAAACACTAAATGAAACATTAAACAAATGAAGTACGTATAATACACCTACATTGAACACCAACAGATAAATCACACATATATATTTAAAAATGGATATGATAAAAAACTTAGGCACAGCACACAAATCAAAACTTAGAACACAATCACATTTCTAACTTCATTGTCCTACTGAAAATATAACTGATTGTTATTCAACATTTTGTTGCTACCAGCAAAACATTATGATTCAAGCAATTATGCGTGTATATTTGGACCACAATCGAATTTCTAACTAGAATCTCTAACTATGGACATCATTTTTTTTCTATTTTTTAAGATGTTACTACCAACAGAATTTGATGATTCAACCAATTATAAATTCATTTTGGAAAACAAATACGATAATAAAACTTAGGCAGAACAAATAAATCCGAACTTAGACCACATTCAAATTTCTAACTAGAATGTCTTGTTATGGACATCATTTTTTTTATTATATCAATTGTTACTACCAAAAACAATTTGATGACACAAGCAATTATGCATGTATTTTGAAAACAAATACGATAAAGAATAACTTAGGCAGAATAAATAAATCCAAACTTAAACCACAATCGAATTTCTAACTGCATTAGCTAATTACGTACATAATTGTTTTCTATTAAACATATTGTTGCTACCAATTAGAATTTGTTGAATCAAGAAGAAGGCAGTGATGAATTGAAGTATGAATCAGTCAACACTAGATTAGTTGTCACAAAAATAATCACACACATAGAACTTTCGAAGGTTTTTCATCTTTTTTGTACTTGTGAAAAACCGGGCATCAGGCACTGGGAAAATACCGGGGATTTATCTTGAAGAAAAAACCCACTTACGATATATATATATATATATATATATATATATATATATATATATATATATATAGGTCTTTTCATCTTTTTTACACTTGGAAAAATACCGTTCTTCTATCTTGAAAAAAAAAAACACAAAAGAATCAGAAGAAATTTGAGGAGAGTGTCTAAACAGTAGCTGACTCCTCCCACTGTAGGTACGGCCATACCAATTCCTCTTCCGAGGCAAAGCAAAATTGAGGGTTCAATTATTAAACCTCATATAGTGTCTATTGACACCAATTTCAGATTCAGTATTTCGAAAGTGTGAGATTTAGGCTTTTAGAAATTAGTTTAATTAGCCTCCCACAGACTTTAAAAGAACCAGGGCCTTTGAACCCTCTGATTTTCGAATAAAAACTAATCGGTTTGTATCGTACATACAAAAACAAGATAATATTTATAAAATTGGTCAATAAAATGTTTTTCTTTATTATATGTAAGTGGCAAATCTGGCAAACAGCAATTGATTCTGTTTAAAATTTCTAAGCTCTTAACCTTGTTAGCAAAGACTATTTGTAACAAGATGGTGCAAATAGTTAAGAAAAATAAAATAAAAAAATGATCTGCTTACTACAGGAAAACAGGTCTACAGGAAGATCAGGATCTTTCCTGATCTACAGGAAAATAAGAACTATTGAGGCGGTACTGAATCTAAGGAACAGGAAGAAAGTAGTGCATTAAAAAAAATGGTTACGAATTTTAAATTTTGGAAGAATCTATCTTTTTGATCATACATATTTTGGTTTTACACTTTGAAATATCTAGATTTCTTCAAAGCAGAGTCTAAGTGCTCAAGTCAAGAACAGTGAGGAAAGGATACAGCACACATCTCAGCCATACGAATAGGATTGTCTAAAATGAGAAACAAAAGAAAAATCTAAATTATAGGAAAGTATATTAACAATCATGAGACTTCTGAGAGTTAGAACAACATATTATGGTAGATAGATAAAGTATGGCACACTGTTAAATCAAAAAGGGGTAGTCTAACAGGCTTCCGAGGAATAATCTAAAATTTCGTAAGCCTGTGTAAAAGGGGAGACATAACAAATAAGCTGCTGTAGAAAATAAATTATTCTTTTCGAGTGAACTTTAACATTTAAAAGTACTACGTTTCTTTAAATATATATTTTTATGCTTCGTATATATTAAATTAATAAACAGGTTTTTTACAAATTAAAGTCAGGATTGACTTAAAGCTGAAAAAAACATAAATGATTATTGGTATAAGGAGGATGCCATCACCTCCATTTTAGAGCACACAAAACATGGTTAATTGGTGTTTACCAAATAAATAAATTCTTCATTCTCAAGGTATTGTGAACACAAAAATGAATCTTTATCAATTCACTCTTGTATAAGTTGGTGATCACAATGGTAATTTCAGCAATTCTGATATAACTAAAATTTCAGTAATATATATCTTTATGATATCAAGGCAATGATATCAGGTCACCGTGATTCAGAGTTCTCAAATCCCAGTGATTCCGAAACTTTTCAGATTTTAGTAGAATGTTTTCACGGTATCAATACAATTATGGTGGTCACACTGATTCGAATTTCAATGATTCTGAAATCTCTTAAATTCAGGGATATGTCTTCATAATATCCATATTATAATGGTGGTCACAGTTATATAAATTTCAGTGATTCTGAAATTTCTCAGATTTAAGTAATATGTCTTCATATTATCAATACAATTATGGAGGCCCCGATGATTAAAAATATAAAAATTTAAATAAATAAAGTAAACTTCATCCAAAACATAATGATTTAGAATATATAAATTCAATAAGACAGGAAAGATCATTAAAAATAATAAGAATACTTTTGTAGTCATTCAGGAGAAATCCCCAATCTTAAGCAAATTTTCATTGAAGATTTATTCGAGAAAAAGAAAATTATTTTTACTGATGTCTGACCTTAATAATAGTCACGTATTTAAAGATTTTTCATACATTAGGTTTTTCGTGATTCCGAATCATTATCTCACTTATTTAAGGAAATTCAAGATGGTTTACCATAATTGTTGTCAATACACACAGATGTTCCGAATTAATTGAAAGGTTTAATTACTTGTAAAGTAAGGTTTTTTGATCAACAAGGCCAGCGATGGCTGTTCTAAAATAAGTGGATTTTGATTAAAACATGGGTGGGGGATATAGGGTATTTTACTTTCTAAATAGATCAATTTGTTACATTTCTCTTTCAATATTTTGCTCTCCAAGCGACAACCATTTAAAATATATCTAACCCTGCTTATACAATTAGCTTTGTACATCAGTCCAGAAAAATACCCAGTTTCTTTTCAAACCAAGACCGTGGGACCGTGTTTATTTGACCAAACCAAGGGACCAAACCAAGGGTTTTGTTAAAAACCAAACCAAGGGACCGTGTTTATTTGAGCGGCTGTTCAAGTTAGGTGCTAGGTTTAATTTCTATCTTTAGGTTTTATTTCTATTTTTATTAAAAAGCAAACGCTACAGATCAGTTAGTCGATACTACCTTAATGAATAAATCATTTTAAAATGAAGGTACAAAAAGGGCAGTTTTCATTTCTATCGATATTAACAAGCAAACACTATCTCTATCGACAACTCCCGTTTAGAGGTCGTTGACCAGTTCAAGTACCTGGGATCCCTCATCGACATTTCCGGCGGCTGCAGTACGGAAGTCCAGAGCAGAATATCATCAGCATCGATAGTCTTTGCTCAACTTAGGAAGAACCTGTGGAGACAAAGAGACGTCCTACTAAAAACAAAAATCCAGATCTTTGAAGCAACCGTCCGCTCCGTACTCCTTTACGGATGCGAGACATGGCCCCTGAAAGCAGCGGATGTTCATGCTCTCAAAGTATTCGACCACTCCTGCCTGAGACAAATCCTCGGTGTCTCCCTCCGAGACAGAATTAGCAACGTCGAAATTCGTAGACGATGCCACCAGAAGCATGACATTGAAGCCCTAATAAAAAAACGCCGCCTAACTTGGTTTGGCCATGTTTGTCGGAGGTCAGATGACACCCTCACTAAAAAAGCGCTATACTGCAAACCCCTCGCACACTGGAAGAAGAAGCGAGGTGGACAAGTCAAGACCTGGCTTAACACACTCAAGAAGGACCTAGAGCCGATTGGTGGTTTCCGACGACACGGCCGAAGATGGGACAAGCAGTGTCTTGAAATATGTGCACCACACACACACGACCGAGCGGCTTGGCACTCAACCGTCTGCCAGATCATAGCGCCAGGGAGAGCTGAAGAGCTTGTGTCCTGAAACAAGTACAAGTACAAGTAAGTACTGGTCAGTTAGTCGATACATCCATTAAGCGTTGACAATGTTAACATTTGTTTTATTAAAAAATTTTTATTAAAATTTGTTAAAACTTGTGTTTTGCGTTTTTAGGCTGATCAGGGCGCCAATTCACAAAAATGCAGGCTGGAGTGGGGAATATGGCATTTCCTTTTTTTTTAAAAATGAGGGTACAAAAAGGGCAGTTTTCATTTCTATCGATATTAACAAGCAAACACTACTGGTCAGTTAGTCGATACATCCATTAAGCGTTGACAATGTTAACATTTGTTTTATTAAAAAAATTTATTAAAATTTGTTAAAACTTGTGTTTTGCGTTTTTAGGCTGATCAGGGCGCCAATTCACAAAAATGCAGGCTGGAGTGGGGAATATGGCATTTCCTTTTTTTTTTAAAAAATGAGGGTATAAAAAGGGCAGTTTTCATTTCTGTCGACATTAACAAGCTCAATTATGGCTTGTCAACATTACAAGCCAATTCAATTAGTCGATTCATCCAGCAAGCGTTGATAATGTTAAAACCTGTTTTATAGTTGTTAATTGTTAAGTTGTTAAAACTTGTGTTTTGCGTTTTTAGGCTGATCAGGGTGCCAATTCACAAAAATACAGGCTGGAGAGGGGATATGGCTTTTCCTTTTTTTTAAAATGAAGGTACAAAAAGGGCGTTTTTCAAAATCTTTGAAAATACCGAAACAAAGTATTGTTTAAAATCCCGTATGTTTACAAAAAATGTCGTAATAAGATATAAAAATGATGGTAAACAAATAAGCTGACAACTAATGAGAAACAAAGGAACATTCGTTGTTAACTTCCACTAGACTTAATGACTAAATATCACCAATATGTCTTTAAGGGATTGACTATGAGCAAGACAAGCATGCATTCTAAGCATCTTACGAAAATGAATCTATATTCTGTACTCCATCTTCTACACCTCTATACGAATTATAAAGAAGTTAATTTTCCTGAGTTACAACTTCTAAATTCTGTACAAGTCTAAACCATGCATTTAAGAAATGTTGAATCTGTGATTCTGTTGAATCACGAAGAAGAATCTGTAGCCTATAACTCTTCTTCTATGCTTCTATATGAACTATAAAGAATTTGATGTTCCTGAGTTACAACTCTATAAAAGTCTACAAAAATCTATAACATAGCATGGATTTAAATCATGTTACGATTATGAGTGTATAAACCATACTCCATTTTCTATACTTCTATATGAGCTATTGAAATTTGATATTACAAATCTATACAAGTCTACACAATTCTATAGTATGGATCTAAATCATGTTACGAATATGAATAAACAAACTACACTTAATCTTCTATACTTCTATAAAACTATAAAGAATTTCAAGTTCCTAAGTTGCAAGTCTATAAAAGTCTCTACAGGCCTATACCATGCATTTAAATCATGTTACGATGATGAATCTATAAACTATACTTCATGTTCTATACTTCTATATGAACTATAAAAATTCTATGTTCCTGAGTTACAAGTCAATAAAACCCAGAACAAATCTATAGCATACATTTAAATTATGTTACAATGAATAATTTATAAAATATACTTCAGTTTCTATGCTTCTATTTAAACTATAAAGAACTTGATGTTCTTGATTTACAACTCAATAAAGTCTAAGTGTATAGCATACATTTCAATTATAGTACGAATATGAATAACCATACTTTATCTTATATACTTATGTGTTAACTATTAATTTCATGTTCCACAGTCACAAGCGAATACAGCATAAGGACACATTTAAACCCTATTAGGAAGAATAAAAGATCTAAAGCCGAATTGGGCAGCCATGATAAAATAAAGAAATAAATATAAAGATGACTAACAGGCCTATGGCCAGTAAAGGAAAACGAAGAGAACAAAAATCAAACGAATATTTCACCCGTATACAATAATGCATCTTCAATATAGAGAAAAACTAAGAATATAAATTAAAACTAAAAAAATATAACTCAAATATATATATATATATATATATATATATATATATATATATATATATATATATATATATATATATGTATATATATATATATATATATATATATATATATATATATATATATATATATATATATATATATACATATATAAATATATATATATATGTATATATATATATATATATATATATATATATATATATACATATATACATATATATATATATATATATATATATATATATATATATATATATATATATATATATATATATATATATATACTGAAGATACCTACATATATCTACGCTGAAGATACCTTGATGTATCCGGACAAAATTTTCGTTTGATTTTTTGTTCTCTTCATTTTCTTTTACAAGCCGTTTGTCATCTTTATATTCATTTTTTTGTTTTGCTATTACGAAGATGAACCAATAGGCTTTACTTCATCTTCTATACTTCTAAATAAAGAATTTCATGTTCCTGAGTTATAAGTCTACAAATACTTCATCAAACCTGGAAGAACTTGGGCACAGAAGATCGAAGGCACAAGTACGATACGTTTTGTTGGTCTTTAGATTTATACTTTAATAGAGTCTAGATTGGCATTGCTTCTCTTTTGCAGGCATGGCACAAAAAACAACATTAAACCAGACGCAGCAATCATACTACCTGCTCCATAGAAGCACAGGTCATACGAGCCAGATATATCGAATAGCATTCCTAAAAACAAGAAAACATGTAAACCAATGTAAAACTGCTAGAAACGCAAAAGGCCAGTGCATATACTGCTTTTGCCGGAAGGGGGGGGGGTGTAAAAAAAACATTGGGTTATATATGAATATGCAAACACAAAATTACCGTTACTGGTTGTTTTTTTTAGATGGGCGGCACGGTCATTCGAGTTCTTATAGGAATGTCAAAAAAGATGGTTCGTGCGAAATGTAGGAAATTATAAAATAAATAGATAAAGTATTTCGAGCGTAAAGGAGGCTGTCTTGAAGGTTCTCTTGCGAAATCACTCGTTATTTGTAGGCATATTTTTTATACGACCCACCTGCATTTTTTGTTTTTCTATGTGTTTTTTCCAACGCAGTGGACAAAACTTTTAAGGAATTTAGTAAAAAGACTGTAACGAATAGTTTGCATTTAGTTTAATACCAGTTTCCCATGGTTCCACTGACTGATTTGCCTTCCATTTTGTCCATAAATCACCAAATAAAAGCAACTCCCATATTTTAACAAAAAAGATCGTCAATGTAACTAATTTCTAAAAAAAAACATTTTTCACAAAAGAAGTTTTTTTCAAAGAAGAGTAAAGAGCTATATTAAAGTCATAGACGAGCAAAAAAAAAACGTTGATGCAACATACAAGATTGCATTAATGTGCTTATCGGCATAGATGGTAGAGAGGTGGGGGCATCTTGAGTACACCAGGAGTTCTTACAGGAATTTATTTTTCTTTGGCGGGAGGATGAGCCTTCGAATTCTAATAAGGATTCGGAAAATAGGCGATTCTTAAAAATGTAGGACATCAGAGATGAAAAAAAATAAATAAAAGGATAAAGAATTTCAAGCGTAATAGAGCCTGGCTCGAACGTTCTCTTGCTGAACTACTCGTTATCCACAGGTTTCTATACAACGACCTGCTTTTTTGTGTATTTTTTTCCAAGAAAAAGATAAACCAATCTCAATAGGGAGCAAAAACAATAAAACCGAATGGCAATCTTAAAAAAGAAATAACACACACCAATATTAATAAAAACGTGACATATGATAAGTGCCATCGCTTGGATCCATTTGACCAATGGCACTTCAAAGGAATACCTGACATTTAGGAGCGACAAAAGCACCTGGTTATGGTATTATGACTGAAAATAGTCCCAAACTATTGCAATATTTGTATTTACTTTTCTGAAATGCTTTTGGATGAAATTAGAAAAAAAAACTAGGGTTGGTACTAGACATGAATAGCACTGCAATTTGATACAGTAGCGAACCGTTGGCCAATGCTGTCAAATGCAAAGCCGTTTGTTAATCTACTATTTTTGATACAAAACTGATAAACGAATTTGCTGATTTTTTTTTTTGTAGTTATTTGAAATTAAGGTTTTTCAATGATTTAGAGAGAAATATACATGTATATATTAACCGTCTTTATATAATATACATTGAATCAACTAACCTCCTATTGGTGGTCCTATTAAAGAAGCAATTCCCTGAAATAGCAGCAAAAGACCGAAAGCATTTGTAAGCTTTTCCAAGCCAAGGAGATCCACCAGAATCACAGAAGTGAGGCCAACGTAAGCACCTGCTGTTGCTCCAAACACACATGCGTATACAGCTAACGAAGTGTAGTCGAAGCAGAATGAGCTCAGAATGGTTGCTAAAGAATAATGGCGTAAATAACAAAATGATAATATTACTAACAGATTATAACTAAAATGTACACTAGAAAATAATAATAAAAAAAAAAAAAAAAAGAGCTAAGAGCTCATACGGCACTTGTGACGAATTGATCTCTAAATAACCGAGTTGATCTCTATATAATCGTGTACTAAGATGAGTTGGGCTGACGATCCCCATGTCTTCTAAAGACCCGAAAATAATTTGCACTTTGAGCAAACATCCGAACGGTAAACGAAATCTATAAAAACACAAATATGAAACGATATAAACATTGAAAGAACTAGTTTTTTTTATTTGGGGTCTGAACGTTTTTGAATTAATGCACGTTTTAATTTTGGCTAACCGCACATGAAAAATTAAAAAGAAATTTGAATATTCGTTTTTTTTTTGGCTAAATGGCTTTCTCATAGTTTTGATCGAACGATTTTGATAAAAAAAAGGGGTGGAGGAGGAGGCCTAGTTGCACTCCAATTTTTGGCTACTTAAAAAGGCATCTAGAACTTTTATTCTTTTATGAACATTTTTATTAGTAATAAATATACGTAACTTACGAACTAACTTATGTAACGAAATTCTATATTTGTATATTTTAATTACGTATATGAGGGGGTTCTCCCCCTCGTCAATACCTCGCTCTTTACATTAAAGCTTCAACTTGGTCCCAATTCTTTAAGAATGACCCCTGAATCACAAAGGCCGTAGAATAAATAGTTGAAATTACTAAAAATACCTTAGCGTAAAGAGCGAGGTATTGTGGAGGATACGAATCCCCTTATATACGTAGTAATTTCTATTCGTTTTAGGTTCTAATGCTGCTCCTTATTTTCACCAGAAAAAAACATTTTTTTTATTTATTTTCTCACTGTTTTTTTTTTAAATAATACTGGAAAATCCTGCGGTCCCTTCTTGGAAATTTTCTTCCCTCATGATAAATTCCTCCATGGAACGATCCTCCCACGTAACCCTCTCCCCCGAGTCCCGTTTAACGTGAAAAAAGTCCCCCTGAAATCGTCTGTGTACGTCACAATAACCATTACTATATTTAAACAATGGTCAAAGTTAATAACTTACAGCCCCTCCCCCGGGGATTGTGGGGGAGTAAGTCATCCCCAAAGACATAATCATTAGGTTTTTTGACTATGCTGAACAAAATGGCTATCTCAAAATTTTGATCCAGTAGCTTTGAGAAAAACTGAGCGTGGAAGGGGGCCTAGATGCCCTCCAATGTTTTTGGTCACTTAAAAAGGGCACTAGAACTTGTAATTTCCGTTAGAACGAGCCCTCTTGCGACATTTTAGGACCCCTGGGTCGATACGACCCCCCCCCCTGGGGAAAAAAACAACAAAAAACAAATAAACAAGCATCCGTGATCTGTCTTTTGGAGAAAAAAACAAAATTCCATATTTTTGTAGACAGGAGCTTGAAACTTCTACAGTAGGGTTCATTGATACGCTGAATCTGATGGTGTGCCTTTCGTCAAGATTCTTTGGCGTTTAGGGGGTGTTTTCCCCTATTTTCTACTAAAAAGTCAAATTTTCTCAGGCTCGTAACTTTTGATGGGTAAAACTAAACTTGATGATCGTAAAAATGCGATTCTTTTCATGTAACTATTGGTATCAAAATTCCATTTTTTAGAGTTTCGGTTACTATTGAGCCCGGTCGCTCCTTACTACAGTTCGTCAACACGAACTGTTTGATTCCAAGTATATAATCTTCATTATTAATATTACCCATCAAGAGGAATAAGTTGAAGAAAATTTGCCTGATTTTCAAAAAGAGAGGACCCCCTTCCCCCAGGAAAAAACGATCTAAACGGAAATAACACCGTCAAATTCAGCATGTCAGCAAGCTCTACTGTGAACGTTTCGAGCTGCTATCTACAAAAACTTTGTATTTTTGGAAAAAAAAACCATGGATTTTTTTTGTTTTTATTTATTTGTTTTTTGTTGGCTTTTTTTTCACGGTTGATTGTGTCGACTCAATGATCCTTTAAGATCAGAATGGAGCTTTTTTGAACGGAAAACAAAAGTTTTAGTGACCAAAAAGATTGGAGGGCACCTAGTCCCCTCCCAAGTCCATTTTCTCCCTAAGGACATCCGATAGATATTTCAAGATATCCATCTAATGCAGCATAGTCGAAAGTTCTACTCTATTTTTGAACAAATGAACATCTCAAAACTCCAAACAAAAAAGCAAAAAAAGTAACATTAAAAGTCAAAACGAACAGAAATTATTCCGTATATGAGGGGTTACCTCCTTCTCGATATCAAGCTCTTTACGCTAAGACTGTTAGTACTTTTAAAAAAGCTTCCTATTCTAATTAAACGGCCCCTGTGTTTCAGCAGTCATTTATAAAATATTGGGACAAAGTCAAACTTTAGCGTAAAGAGTAAGGCATTGAGGAGGGGGCAAGTCTTCATTTATGGAATAATTTCTGTTCGTTTTGAGTTTTAATGCTGCTCTTTACTTTCAGTTAAAAAAACTTTTTATATTTAATTTCGGTTCGTTTCTCAAATAATGCAGATTAATCTGGGTCAACCTCCACGAAATATACCACCCCCCCCTCAAGAAAAAATCCTCCGTGAAAATTTCATCAAACGTAAAGTAGCCCCCCTCGGCAAGTTCCCACTAGACAATTCCATCCTCACTGAAAATAGCGACGATATTTCAAAATTGTCTACATAAATTATTATCAGGCTCTTTACCTACTGGGTTTTTCATAATTTTATTAAAATTTTCTCTTTTAATTTCATGCTCATATAAATTTTCATTTTTGGTATTAGCGTTGGCCCTCGATAGACACTTAGGTAGAGGTCTGACGTTAATCCAATGAACAATGGCGACGCAGATAAGCTCATTAAGGCGCAATAAATAGAAAATAGCACGAAATTGAAACCTGTATATTGCATTTGAGATTTTCACCGAAATACTACCCTCGCCACTGTGGATATGGGCGTTTTCAATGGATATCACACACCAAGTGCATGATCAAATAGGTTCTTCAGGAGCACCTCATAATCACGCAAGTGACGTTAGCTGTTAGGGTAATTTAGTGAACGCATTAAAATTTTTTCAATATGCGGTTTATTTTCCCTAAGTACTGTTTTTTTTTTGCATCAAATTTTGAATATTTAAATTGGAATCTGTTTTGCTAACATCTTTGTCTTTGATAGTATTATTCATTGTTATAATAGGATGCATACGGATGCTAATGACATCTTCGGCATACTTGGAATTCAATTTTTGCGTCAATTATTGTTACTCCAAAGTTCCGAATAGTGTCCAAAGAGTTGTTGAAAATGTGGCCATTTTTACAAAACAAAATAATTTATGGTCGCTAGTTATCCTCCATATCACATCTTCTTTCCCTTTATTTTAAGGTAAATTTACATGTTTTGATTATTTTATTCATACCCCCTTGTGAATATAGTGTATGTATTTGCTTGACCTCGTAGGATTACAATATTTATTTAGCTCTCTATGTGTTTGTTCATGTTAACATTTTTCCTTTTTTCTAATATGTTATGCTTTTGTTTTTCGTTTTTGTCTCCTGGTTCTTTATGGAGGAATTTATTGCTTCATTATACATTTTGTTCCTTTTTTTAAAAACACGAAACCAAGAAATCCAGGTTTTTCATATAAATACGTTCTTGAGAGGCTCAGAAAAGGGTATCTCATGCGATACCAGACATTTCACATAAATGGATGGCCCATCATGAGAATGCTCCATATTACACTGTCCTCTCAAAAACAGAATCTTTTACCACAATTGGCATTCTTGCCCCCCTCCCCCACCTACTCCATTCACCTGATCTCAATCCCTATTTCTGTAAACAGAAAAAATGTCCTCAAAGACACTAGAAAACGCCCAAAAAACTGCAGACAGCATCCTGAAGACGATACTGGTTAAAGACTATTGGTGCTGCTACCAATGGTGGGAACGACGTCTACATCAGTCCATTGATGCCCAGGAAAACTTCTTTGAAAGCGATAAAATAGATCCAAGGAAAAAACAGCCACTTTAGTAAATAGCTACTTTGCTGTTTATATATGTATATATATATATATGTATATATATTGAGAGCTAGTGGCCACTAGCTCTCAAACGTGGCATCGGCTCTTAAACATGGGCACTTCAAAATACTGAGGAATATTTGTAAAATGTTTAAGACTCTGAATCACTTCAGAATAGTATTGGGTTCTTGTTTGCCTGACCATATATCAAACAATAAACTGTACAGAAAATGTGGTTCGATCCACTCATTCAGGGCTATAATGAAAGAAAGGCTAAGATGACCAAGCCACGTTTTATGGATGAAAAATAACAGAATATAAAAGATTGTGCTGTTGGGTCATCCATCTTAGGGGCTAAATAAAGGGGAGCCTCGCCAAATGGGGTGGGAAGAGATCATAAGGAGGGACTTCAATGAAAATGGAGGGGGTAATTGAAAAGACTGGGGTGGAGAAGAAGCGTGTGAAACTATGTTGGCTTTAGGCGACTTGGTGCTGCATTAATTTGTTAGTAGTTGTAGTAGTAGATAAATATCAGAAAAAGACATTGCTGAGCTCAATCTCAAGCTAGCAAAAAGTCTTTTTTACCGACTTCTGATGCCTCCCTCCGCTCGCTACGTTCGACCCTAGCAAACGGTGGACTTGTTTCTTTTAGGTCTTGCAAATCTTTAGCTAAACATGCAAACCCTACTTAACACTATTGTTTTCGAATTCATATAGCCTAAGCCAATTGTATTTGCCCACAATTATTTTGAATTGAATTTCACACTTCTACCTTGATTAGTTCACCTTATTTATCATTGCAAAGAAGAAAGTATCATCCACACTAAAACACTGTGAACTCTAATAACACACACAGAAAAAAACCTCAGACACACTAGCAAAAGAGGTTTAGAAAGTCGTGAAAAACACTAGGTAACTTACAGAAACCACATATGGTCAGAGCACTATTGTACAGAAATAGACGGTTAATCTTTGGGCTATCAGATATATAACCAAGTATCACTCGACTGACTGTATTTGCACCACCAATCCATGCAATTAGGGCACTAGCTGTGGTCGAGTCCACCCCTGATTCCAAGGCTTTGTCCTAAAAAACAGAAAAAACGTTATGCTCTTCATTGTTTCCATTACACAGCTTAGGACACTTTTTTTTTTATAAATTAACTTCCAATCAAAAGAGCCACCTCCCATATTTCGACAACCACCCCTTCCAAAAAAAGTTAAAAAAAAAATTCACGGAAGGAACTTTGCTTTTTATTTAGCGCCAGTAAAGGAGCAGGGCGCTTGATGTTCCATTTTATATAAATGTCTAAAAAACAAATTTAATTTACAATTTATATATACATGCACAATGTAAATTTAGCTGATACTAGAAGACTGGAATTTCGATTTAAATAATACAAATTGAGACAGTTTTAATTAGAACGAATAAAACTATCTGATTTTATAATACCTAATTTGATTTATTTATTTTAGTCAAAACAGGAGAAAGCCATAGGCTTGTCACACTAGCTGAAAAAAAAATTCAAAAAGAAAATTTTTGGCAACATAATCATTATTTGTAATAACATATAAAAAAGACAAGTCTTTCATTTGTGTTAGAAACATACAAGATGATATACTGCGCAGGACTTTTGAAAATATTCACGTATATGAATATTATACTGCAATGGGGAGGCAGTCCATAATAGATAACACAACTAGAAAGATGTTACTCGATCTCAAAAAGACCCCTGGAAAAAACGAAACCAAGTTTAGTTATCCATTAATAAAAATCCAGTGCAATACTGTGTCATTTACTAGGCTATAATTTCCCCTATGGTGCTACTCCACAATATCATCTTACAGCGCTGTTTGCCGTCGCAGTTCTAGCTAGACAAACTCGTGAAAGACCAACCCTGGTGTTGCAATGAGGAGAAGAACAGTTTTATTTCTGGGGATAGGGACGGAGGAAGGAGCTTATGACAACATCACCTAAATTATATTGAATCCATTGGAACACTTATGAGGCCTGGCTGCTTACCTTGTAATTAATACCAATTAATTAAATTAGGGACGATATATTATTTTCTTAAAAAGGGTTCTTAAAACAGAATCTTAAAAGGGTTCAACCCGAAACTGTTAAAACTTAAGTTTTGTAAAGTATTATTTTAGGTGACACAACTGCATGACTTTATTTTATTCTATTTGCAAATTTCGACGGCTTTTCTTTTTAAAAATTTGTCTATAACGATGCAAGCTGTAGTTGACCAAATGTCTTATAATTTGTGTTGCATTTAAAAGAAAGTATATTTGTCGTGGCATCTAATGTGTGTCTAGTGTCTCTTTTCTACCCAATAATGACAGTGCATGTCCTATTAAGGTAATGAAAGTGAAGAAACAGGAGCCCCGTAAGCCAAGGATAACGAGCGAAATACTTGAAGAAAGAAAGCGAAGGATTGAGCTTTATCAAAGATATCTAGATGACAAAATTGATGATTGTTCAAAAAAAAAGCGCAATTTAGTGAAAAAATTACGTCGCGAAGCTACGGCCGAATATTATGACAGAAAATTTTCAAATAGTAAAGAAACATGGAAACTGATAAATGAAGTGACCAGTAGGAATGCTGAAATTGGAGGAAATGAAGTAAAACATGAAGGATTTGTCCCTGACGATGAGTCTGGAATTGCAAATAAGTTTGGTAATTTTTTCTCTAATATTGGTATTAAAGTGCAAAACATTGAAAAAAAAATAGATATCAACAGGTTCAAGAACGCATTATATGTGATAATAATAATAATAGTTTATTTGTGACCCACTTGAAACAGCGGAGTATAAAACAAACACAGAAAAAAAAAAACTTCTGATAACACATTAAACTACTGTAGAAAACATTTTAGAAGACCATGAAAAGGGTTAATAGTAAAATGTATCGAGTTGGATAGTAATAGAACTACTATCTTAACTAATAGAGTTAAGAGTTTTGAATTAGCCTTTGATTCATGTACAAGTGATGAACTGCTTAAAAAAAATAAAACCTCTGAAATCAAATTCTGCGGGAGTGGACGGCTTATCTCTTCGAGCGTTTAAGGCATAATGCATTACATTCTACAGAGTCTGCTTTTTACTGTCACTTGAAAAAGGCATTTTCCATGATCAGCTACAAGTTACGCCAGTAATACCACTCCATAAAGGTTTCCCTAAAAAGGATATTGAAAATTGGAGAACGATTTCGATTCTTGCATTGTTTTCGAAATTATTAGACAAAGTTGTATATAAACGTCTATATAGTTTCCTACAGGCTCAAAATTTGCTGAGCGAGACCCAATTCGGATTTTGCAAAGGGCACTCGACAACAAATGCTTTGCAACAACTCATGAAAACAATTAACAGTGGCATGGACAGAAGTGAAACACCTTTGTCTGTATATATAGATATTTACAAAGCATTCAATACACTTCATTTTCAAACTCTATTAAGTCAGATGGAGTCGTTAGGTGTCCGTGGAAAGTGCTTTAAGTGATGTGAAAGTTATCTTACAGAGAGATCCCTAAAAGTAGTGTTGCATGATGTGCGCTCAGCAGCATTTCCAGTGACGTGGTGAGTACCACAAGGATCAGTGTTAGGTCTGATACTTTATCTCATCGATCTTAATCTCATTTGAAAGATGCGTGTCTTATCTCGTTTGCTGATGATACCGTTTTAACTGTGTTTTATTCACCTGTGAAGGACCTGGTGAGAAAACCCAATCTCGCATTGAAAAGGCTTGAGATTTTTCACTTTATTAAGTCTATTGTGTGTAAATGTCCACAAGACATTTTTAAAGACGTTCTGTAGAGTTGGTACACTACTGGATGTGTCCGGCCAGATAACGTTATGTGGTAATCCAGTTCAACAAGTTGATCATCTCCACTACAATGTTTTTTTTATCTTGATTGCCATCTGGCACGGAAATATCAGTGACACAATTCCATCAAAAATTGCCCGTGGGGTAGGAATTCTTCGACGTCTGCAGCACTTTCTCCCTCAAAGAATACTTCTAACTAAATATTATTCGTTGATTTAGCCATATATCTCCTACGGTTGCCTTCTAAGGAACAGTAACTTCTTATTCAACAGTAGAAAAGTGCAAGTTCTACAAATAAAAGATGCTAGAACAATTGATAGGTATGTCCAGGATGTACATGACACCAGTGCTGTTTTAGGTCCCTGGAGCTCCTCAATGTAGGTCATACAAGAGATGACCCAACTGCAGTATTTGTTTTTTAGAGCATAAATGGTTTACCCCCTGATGTTTTTAAGAGTTTTTACCGAATTAATAGTGAACTGCATAATTATGGAACGAGGAAAAGTGCTAATATAGTTGTTGATTTGCTTCGTGGTACCAGGTCTTCCTTTTCAATGAAACACCCATCACGATGGAATGAGCTACAATTGAGGATTAGGGCGACAGAGGAACACGTACCTTAGTTTAAACACAATTTAAAAGACTACTTTTTGGGAAAAATTTCTTGAATTTTGTTATGGCTAGTAGGTTGAGTAGGGGAGGAAGAGGAGCTGGAAAGGTAAGGGGCTGGGAGGATAAGAGTGGGCAGAGACTAAGATGGAGTTGGGAGGGCAGGGTGGGGGAGGAGAGGGAGATTTGGATATTGAAGAGTGATGGAGACTGGATTTGTCATTATTATTCTTTTGTATAATTTCATTTTCTATTTTTTCATATATATAGGTTATGGTTTATTCATAATAATTTTAATTAAATAGTCAAGGTTTCAGTAAATAGCTGAGTTAATAGGTAAGTAGTTACGTGGACTTTTGCGCGACCTCAAACTCTCATAGGTTTTTTCCAGCGCGAAAGTGTTGTTTAATTTATTGATTTGTTCGTGAATTTGCAATAATAAACATATACGAAATTAAATTATATTACGGTTATAAATCCTAAAGAGGGTAAACTTTCTGCTTTAATGAACTAGCCCATCAAGTAGCTGACCTATGTTCTTGTGGATATCCTTCAGTAGTGGACATTCTTTCATTCATGTGGATATACATAGACGACATTGCAAAAGAATAACGAAATGCTTAAACAAAGGAAACAAAGCTTTGACTTAGAATAGGCTTAATAACATACCTGAACAAAATAGTAAGAAAAAAAAAAACATTGCTTAAATCCTTGGAAAAGGGAAAATGTTGTTCATAAAGAGAAAAATTTTCATACTTACGACAAAAATTATTCCTCTTTTTTTAGCTAATTTAAACGGCTCTTAAAATTTAAATCTAAAATTAATTCAGCGTTACTTGGAAAACCAAGTAAAAATTTACAATATTTAAAATAACCAACGCAAATTAAGTACAAATCACACATATTAAAATATTGGAAAGAAGGGCGGGATACAGAATATGCGGGAGCGCAACTGCATTAAAAAGAGAACCTAAAATATCACGACAATACATAACACGAAGCCGCATTGTTGATTGAAATACCTTTCTAATTTTTTGAATATTTAAATTTAGCATTGACTTCAAATCTGTTATTTTAAACTGATGGGAAAATATTCACATTTTTGAACACTGACAGTTTATCTTTAAGTTCACTGGAAAAGATATTGAAATTTTAATTTCAACTAGCTTTAGTATGACTCAATAAAGTAATGTCACCAGCATATTCAATAAAAGACACATCTTGGAAGGATAACTTTCCTCGAAAACCTTTACATTGTACTACTAAGAAAAACAGACTAGATATTTGTGATAATAGTTTCCAAATCCATAATAGTTTCCTTAACTCCAGGGACCTAACTGTTGTGATAATACTTGTGACAATAGATATTTGTAATAATAGATATTGAATAATAATAGATAATAGTTTTAAAAGGTGGAGAATATTTCAAACAATGAGACACCCTTAACGATAGTTTTGTCCAAAAGAAAATTGGACGTGCTTGATTATCTTTTAAAGAACAATGCCAAATTGGTAATCCGAACAGAACAGAAAACTTAATGGAAGAGTGATCGATTATTTGGTGCGGTCGACAGCTGTAGCAAAACCATGATGTTGTTTTCGAAACTATGAAACCTTGCCTTTAAAGAGTCTAATACATTAAAATCAACATGGTGGTATATAATCAGTGAATAGAACGAATACCGATATACCGAATATATCGAATACCGAATACCGAAAATACCGAAAATGCCGATACCGAAATTGTCTTCACAATCGAAGAATTTCAAGTCAACCGTGCTGACCACTCGGTTAGACGACTCTAAAATCGACAACGATCTAAAATTGATGCCAAAATATTCGATAAGGTTATTCAGGTTCCTAACCAAGCATGCTTGAAAAATTACCTGAAATTATGAAAATGATGTCAAGAATTACTTCAAAAAATCTTCAAAGACCTCATTATGGAGCAAGATAGTTGGCACGTGATTAGTAAATGATCATTGTCGATTTTAGGTCGTTGTCGACTTTAGAGTCGCCTAACCGAGTGGTTAGCACGGTAGGCTTGAAATTCTTAGATTGTAAAGACAATTAGAATGTATACTACAAACAATTAGGGCCTCTGAAACCGAAGTACTATGCAAATACTCATTTATTTAGAATGTTACCACGAGCTGCTTAATCTTAAGTCTCAATTTTATTTTATGTTCGTATTGAAGCCTTGGTATTTGCCTGACTTGGTTTTGACAGAGAAAAAGGGGTGGAAATCAGGTACACAAGGATTTAAATGTCAAAGTTAAGTCTTCATTTTTCTTAGGAGGAGGTGGTGATGGACGGCGCCAATGCGGAAAAGGTTTAATTTAAGATCTGATATCTAAAACAATGTCGGCGTCTGATATGTAAAACAATTTTTAGAGCATATGATTCACGCATGAAGAAGCTCTACCATAGTAAAAAAAAAGAAAAAAAAAGAAAAAACACGCTTAGGCATTTTTCTTCTGATTTAAATTAGCACTCGGAGCGTTGAATCCAACATTAATCTCAAATTTCACACTATAAAAAATAAAGAACGCCGTTAATATAATAATAAGAATTAATACCTTTATGTATACATAAGGAACATTGAATCCAATACTTGTACAGAAATTTGAGACAGTGAATAATAGAAAAACAGGGTCTGCTAGCAAAGAAAGATCCATCATCTCTTTGTATGCATCTCGTGCTTCTTTTGAGCAAGGAATAAAGCCACAAACAACATATTTTTTAGACTGATTATCCTGCTCATCTCCCTCAGACAGTCGGACGGAAGAGCTACAATTAATCTTCAAGTTTGATCTACGAAGTAGATAAAAAAGAATTCACATAAACAAGTCAGAGAGCCTAAACATGTAGAATTAAGACTAAAATACTTATTCAGTGTAGTCAATCTAGCATTTGATCCAGAGTAAATTACACAGTAAACCACTGATTTTAGTATAATTTCAGTGGGAACGTACATTCAGTCAGTTTAGTCTAAGATTTAATCCAGGACAAATTCTATTGTAATCTTTCCCACTATCAGTGGGAGAGGTACGTTCACACCGGTCAACCTATAATTTGATCTAGAGTAAATTACACAGTGAACCACAAACTTTTGCATATTTTAGCTGGGAAGATACATTCAGGGAGCTCAGTCTAAAATTTGATCCAGGACAAATAGTATTGGAAACTTTCCTGCTTTCAGTGGGAGAGGTACATTCACACCGGTTAATCTAGAATTTGATCCAGAGTAAATTACACAATAAACCACAAACTTTTTACATTTTCAGTTCCTCTGTATTCTTCAAATAAGAAGTTGACTGGAGAAGAAATACAGTAGAGGCAAAAAAGATACAAAAACAGTCTGAAGGCACCTTTGTATCCTACTGCTCATCATCTCTTTTTAACTCTCTCGTTGTCGCTAAACGTATATAACACGCAGGAAAAAGATCATGGCCTTTGCTTAGTTGGAATAGCAGGACAAAAATCATGGGAAATCAGACGGGAAAGTCAGCGAAACCTGACATCATATCCCAGAGGAGCCACTTTTCAAAAGATGTGTATGTCTTCATTCATCACACGAAAATGTTTGTTTTTTTTAGTTTTTCAGTTTTTTTTAGTTTTTTTATTAGTTTTTAGTTTTTTTTGTAGTTTTTACATTTTTTTAAGCCAAGGTTCGAACCTGGAACCTCTTGAACCTAGAACTTGGAATATAACGCCTTACCAACTCAGCTACATCGGCTTGAATACATTCGTTTTTGAATTGGTATATGATGAAATAATTCAGACGTCATATGCGGACAAACACGACGTCACTCGACAGACAGACAGACAACTTATTTAAAAATTTGTCTTTGAACGATTTTCTTAAATAGTTTTAATGACGTCATCGTTATAACAAACATGACGACAACTAACTTCATGACGACATGATGACATGACGTCACTCGACAGATAGACAGACAGACAGACAACTTATTTTTATATCGGATCTTAAGATGGGTGATCGGATCTTAATGAAACTTGATGTATAGAAAGATCTTATGTCTGAGATGCTCCATTTTAGTTTGAATCGGATCCGGGGACATAAGGTGTTGGAGGGGGAAACAGAAATCTTGGAAACCGGAAATCTTGGAAAACGCTTAGAGTGGAGAGATCGGGATGAAACTTGAAGGGAAGAATAAGCAGAAGCTCAAGGTACATGATTGACATAGTTGGAACGGATCCGCTCTCTTTGGGAGGGATTGGAGGATTTCCAGTGCTTTCGTGAGTTCGGTGCTTCTGGACGTGCTAGGACGATGAAAATTTGTAGGCGTGTCAGTGACCTGCACAAATTGACTTGATAGCAGTCTTTTTCCCGATTCGACCATCTGGGGGGTATTTTATTATTTTAAAAACTACGTAGATATCGTTATACAAAATGAAGTAACTATCACGTTTTACTTAATTTGCTGACTCTATCGTCATTCATTCAAAACTCGAGATACTTCTTTCGACCCCTTTCTCTCATCCGATTTGCCTCAAAATTTGTATACAACTTTGCTTTACCTAACATTTTCATATTCGATATGTTTGAATCTCAAAATGCTTAGTTACTCAATAAGTTTGTTTGTTACTTCAGATGTGAATAGACAATCTGAAGTCAATTGTTCGGGCACTATAAATTATTAAAATTGCAGTTTTTTTGGGCTTAAAAATTTTGTCTAATGTTTTTTTGTGTATTAGTTAAAACTATCGTTGATTAAGTAAATTTAATAATAAAATAATTAATCTATATATCTATATCCTAGCTGTTGGGGTGGGGCTTCGCGCCACCCCAACACCTAGTTGGTGGGGCGCTTCGCGCCCCCAAGCCCCCCCCCGCGCGCGTAAGTCGTTACGCGCCATTGTAGCTGTGTCCCTGTGTCCCACCTGTGAATAGAGATAGATATAAATATATATTTTTAACTACGTAAAACATGCGAATATACAACATTCTTCGCTGTCCCATTGTCTGTGCATGTAAATAGCATTTATATTCCCTGTGTCCCGGTCGTCATTTGTGTCCTGGTGTCCCAGTTTGTAATTTCTCTTTGAGTGTCCCGGTCGTCATTTATATTCCCTGTGTCCCAATATCCCGGTCGTCATTTGTGTCCCGGTGTCCCGGTCTGTAATTTCTATTCAAACAATCCCTGTGTCTCAGTCGTCAATTATATATCCCGCCTGTGCCCCCGGCGTCCCCGTTGTAGTTGTGTCCCTGTGTCCCGGTCGTCATTTATATTCCCGGTCGTGATTTGTGTCCGGGTGTCCCAGTCTGTAATTTTTCTTTGAGGTTCCCGGTCGTCATTTATATTCCCTCTGTGTCGGTCGTCATTTGTGTCCCGGTCTGTAATTTATCTTTGAGTGTTTTTTCTTTTTAGTTTTTTTTAGTTTTTTACATTTTTTCAGTTTTTTTTTCTTCTTTATTTTTCAGCGTCACTATGAAGTACATATCGCCGAACCTTTGTTTTTTAACTTAAATCTGGTAGGCATTGATGACCTTATCCAAGTCAAAATCCCAAACCCAATCATCATCGCTATCATTTTCAGTTTTGATATGTTTTGACTCTCGCTTTCCAGGTGGATTTTCATCTAACTGCGCGGTTTTGCGTTCTTTAGCCGCAAGCCTGTTTTCTTGCTGTTCTTGTGATTCCTCGGCATGCTTTCTTTTCTTACTTTCTCTATCAGCTGCAAGCCTGTTTTCTTGCTGTTCTTGTGATTCCTCGGCACGCTTTCTTTTCTTACTTTCTCTATCAGCAGCAAGTTTTTTGGCATAGACTCTTTGAGCAGCTTCCTCGGCTGTTGCCATTGTAGGTTCTTCAGTCATTTTACAATTAAACATTTTTCCGTGAACGCATGTCTTAAATATCTTTAATGACGCCACCGTCATAGCAAAAATGACGACAACTAACTTCATGACGTCAGTCAACACAGAAACATGACGTCACCTGACAGACAGACACACAGACAGACAACTTATTTTTATATATATAGATAGATATAGAAATAAGTTGTTTGTTTCTGTGTCTGTCGACTGACGACATCTTTGTGTGTCGACTGACGTCACGTTTGTCGACTGACGTCATTATAAGGATTGAGCTGTATGTCGTCAAGAAATTGTTTGTCAACTGATGAAATTACAGACCGGGACACCGGGACACAAATGACGACCGGTATACAGGGAATTTAAATGACGACCGGGACACTCAAAGAGAAATTACAGACTGGGACACGCAAATTTTTGACTCTTTCTCTTAACTCTACATTTTAAAACAGTAAAAAACTTTAGCGTAAAGAGCGGGGCATTGAGAAGGAAAAGTCCCTTTCATATACTGAGTAATTTCTGATCGTTTTAAGTTTTAATGTCGTTCCTTACTTTCACTTAAAAAAACTTGTTTTTTTGTTGTTTAATTGTAGATAGGAGCTTGAAACTTCTACAGTAGGATAGGTATCCCAGTTTATAATTTTTCTTTGAGTGTCCCGGTCGTCATTTATATTCCCTGTGTCCCGGTGTCTCGGTCGTCATTTGTGTCTCGGTCTGTAATTTCTCTTCGAACATTCCCTGTGTCCCGGTCGTCATTTATATATCCCCCCTGTGCCCCCGGCGTCCCCGTTGTAGTTGTGTCCCTGTGTCCCGGTCATCATTTATATTCCCTGTGTCCCGGTCGTTATTTATATTCCCTGTGTCCCGGTCGCTATTTGTGTCCCAGTGTCCCAGTCTGTAATTTCTCTTTGAGTGTCCCGGTCGTCATTTAAATTCCCTGTATACCGGTCGTCATTTGTGTCCCGGTGTCCCGGTCTGTAATTTCATCAGTTGACAAACATTTCTTGACGACATACAGCTCAATCCTTATAATGACGTCAGTCGACAAACGTGACGTCAGTCGACACACAAAGATGTCGTCAGTCGACAGACACAGAAACAAACAACTTATTTCTATATCTATCTATATATATATAAAAATAAGTTGTCTGTCTGTGGATGTGTGGATGGATGTGTGGATGGATGTGTCAGGTGACGTCACCTGAAAAAACTGGATTAGGTGACGTCAAAACTGAAAAAACTAAAAAAAGGCAAAAACTACAAAAAAAAACTAAAAACTAATAAAAAAAATAAAAAAGCTAAAAAACTAAAAAAACTATAAAGGTAAAAACCAATAAAAAACTAAAAAAAAAACTGAAAAAACTAAAAAAAGGCAAAAACTACAAAAAAAACTAAAAACTAATAAAAAAAGTAAAAAAGCTAAAAAACTAAAAAAACTAAAAAAACTAAAAAAAGGTAAAAAACTAAAAAAAATAAAAAATAAAAAAAAACTAAAAAAAAGGAAAAAACTGAAAAATAAGCTAAAATAAAGGTAAAAACCAATAAAAAACTAAAAAAAAAAAGGAAAAAACTAATAAATGACGACACTCAAAGAGAAAGCGACCAGGACAAAAAACTAAAAAAAAAGGCAAAAACTACAAAAAAACTAAAAACTAATAAAAAAAATAAAAAAGCTAAAAAACTAAAAAAACTAAAAAAAGGTAAAAAACTAAAAAAACTAAAAACTAAAAAAAAACTAAAAAAGGTAAAAACTAAAAGAACTAAAAAAGAAAAAAATAAATGACGACACTCAAAGAGAAAGCGACCAGGACAAAAGGAATGTTCGATTAGCAATCAACAAAGCACCGGGACACAGGGAGTATAAATGACGACCAGGACACAAGTAAAAAAAAAAATTAACAAAACTAAAAAGAAGGTAAAAACTACAAAAAAACTAAAAAGAAAAAAAAACTAAAAACTAATAAAAAAACTAAAAAATCTAAAAATCTAAATAAACTAAAAAAGAAAAAAAAAGGAAAAAAATAAAGGAGAAAAACAAAACTAAAAAACGAATGTATATACAGACCGGTACACCGGGATACAAATGACGACCGGGACACAGGGAATATAAATAACGACCGGGACACAGGGACACAACTACAACGGGGACACCGGGGGAAACAGGGGGATATAAATGACGACCGGGACAAAAAAACTAAAAAGAAATAAAAACTAAAAACTAATAAAAAAAACTAAAAAATCTAAAAATCTAAATAAGCTAAAAAAGAAAAAAAAAGGAAAAAAATAAAGGAGAAAAACAAAACTAAAAAACGAATGTATATACAGACCGGGACACCGGGATACAAATGATGACCGGGACGCGGGACACAGGGAATATAAATGACGACCGGGACACAGGGACACAACTACAACGGGGACACCGGGGGAAACAGGGGGATAACCTGACAATCTATTTATATGCAAAGACAATGGGACAGCAAAGAATGTTGTATATTCGCAAGTTTTACGTAGTTAAAACCATATATATATATATATATCTATATTCACAGGTGGGACATAGGGACACAACTACAATGGCGCGTAACTAATATTGCGCGTAACGACTTACGCGCGCGGGGGGGCTTGGGGGGTGCGCGAAGCGCCCCCACCAACTAGGTGTTGGGGTGGCGCGAAGCGCCACCCCAACAGCTAGTATATATATAAAAATAAGTTGTCTGTCTGTGTGTCTGTCTGTCAGGTGACGTCATGTTTCTGTGTCGACTGACGTCATGAAGTTAGTTGTCGTCATTTTTGCTATGACGGTGGCGTCATTAAAGATATTTAAGACATGCGTTCACGGAAAAATGTTTAATTGTAAAATGACTGAAGAACCTACAATGGCAACAGCCGAGGAAGCTGCTCAAAGAGTCTATGTCAAAAAACTTGCTGCTGATAGAGAAAGTAAGAAAAGAAAGCGTGCCGAGGAATCACAAGAACAGCAAGAAAACAGGCTTGCAGCTGATAGAGAAAGTAAGAAAAGAAAGCATGCCGAGGAATCACAAGAACAGCAAGAAAACAGGCTTGCGGCTAAAGAACGCAAAACCGCGCAGTTAGATGAAAATCCACCTGGAAAGCGAGAGTCAAAACTTTTCAAAACTGAAAATGATAGCGATGATGATTGGGTTTGTGATTTTGACTTGGATAAGGTCATCAATGCCTACCAGATTTAAGTTAAAAAACAAAGGTTCGGCGATATGTACTTCATAGTGACGCTGAAAAATAAAGAAGAAAAAAAAAACTGAAAAAATGTAAAAAACTAAAAAAAACTAAAAAGAAAAAACACTCAAAGATAAATTACAGACCGGGACACAAATGACGACCGACACAGAGGGAATATAAATGACGACCGGGAACCTCAAAGAAAAATTACAGACTGGGACACCCGGACACAAATCACGACCGGGAATATAAATGACGACCGGGACACAGGGACACAACTACAACGGGGACGCCGGGGGCACAGGCGGGATATATAATTGACGACTGAGACACAGGGATTGTTTGAATAGAAATTACAGACCGGGACACCGGGACACAAATGACGACCGGGACACTGGGACACAGGGAATATAAATGACGACCGGGACACTCAAAGAGAAATTACAAACTGGGACACCAGGACACAAATGACGACCGGGACACAGGGAATATAAATGCTATTTACATGCACAGACAATGGGACAGCGAAGAATGTTGTATATTCGCATGTTTTACGTAGTTAAAAATATATATTTATATCTATCTCTATTCACAGGTGGGACACAGGGACACAGCTACAATGGCGCGTAACGACTTACGCGCGCGGGGGGGCTTGGGGGCGCGAAGCGCCCCACCAACTAGGTGTTGGGGTGGCGCGAAGCCCCACCCCAACAGCTAGGATATAGATATATAGATTAATTATTTTATTATTAAATTTACTTAATCAACGATAGTTTTAACTAATACACAAAAAAACATTAGACAAAATTTTTAAGCCCAAAAAACTGCAATTTTAATAATTTATAGTGCCCGAACAATTGACTTCAGATTGTCTATTCACATCTGAAGTAACAAACAAACTTATTGAGTAACTAAGCATTTTGAGATTCAAACATATCGAATATAAAAATGTTAGGTAAAGCAAAGTTGTATACAAATTTTGAGGCAAATCGGATGAGAGAAAGGGGTCGAAAGAAGTATCTCGAGTTTTGAATGAATGACGATAGAGTCAGCAAATTAAGTAAAACGTGATAGTTACTTCATTTTGTATAACGATATCTACGTAGTTTTTAAAATAATAAAATACCCCCCAGATGGTCGAATCGGGAAAAAGACTGCTATCAAGTCAATTTGTGCAGGTCACTGACACGCCTACAAATTTTCATCGTCCTAGCACGTCCAGAAGCACCGAACTCACGAAAGCACTGGAAATCCCCCAATCTCTCCCAAAGAGAGCGGATCCGTTCCAACTATGTCAATCATGTACCTTGAGCTTCTGCTTATTCTTCCCATCAAGTTTCATCCCGATCTCTCCACTCTAAGCGTTTTCCAAGATTTCCGGTTTCCAAGATTTCTGTTTCCCCCTCCAACACCTTATGTCCCCGGATCCGATTCAAACTAAAAATGGAGCATCTCAGACATAAGATCTTTCTATACATCAAGTTTCATTAAGATCCGATCACCCATCTTAAGATCCGATATAAAAATAAGTTGTCTGTCTGTCTGTCTATCTGTCGAGTGACGTCATGTCATCATGTCGTCATGAAGTTAGTTGTCGTCATGTTTGTTATAACGATGACGTCATTAAAACTATTTAAGAAAATCGTCCAAAGACAAATTTTTAAATAAGTTGTCTGTCTGTCTGTCGAGTGACGTCGTGTTTGTCCGCATATGACGTCTGAATTATTTCATCATATACCAATTCAAAAACGAATGTATTCAAGCCGATGTAGCTGAGTTGGTAAGGCGTTATGTTCCAAGTTCTAGGTTCAAGAGGTTCCAGGTTCGAACCTTGGCTTAAAAAAAATGTAAAAACTACAAAAAAAAACTAAAAACTAATAAAAAAACTAAAAAAAATGAAAAACTAAAAAAAACAAACATTTTCGTGTGATGAATGAAGACATACACATCTTTTGAAAAGTGGCTCCTCTGGGATATGATGTCAGGTTTCGCTGACTTTCCTGTCTGATTTCCCATGATTTTTGTCCTGCTATTCCAACTAAGCAAAGGCCATGATCTTTTTCCTGCGTGTTATATACGTTTAGCGACAACGAGAGAGTTAAAAAGAGATGATGAGCAGTAGGATACAAAGGTGCCTTCAGACTGTTTCTGTATCTTTTTTGCCTCTACTGTATTTCTTCTCCAGTCAACTTCTTATTTGAAGAATACAGAGGATGCAAAGGTAATCCTCAACCTACTAAAAGATGAAACAGCCTAAAGTAAAACAAAAAACCTTGAAACCCCCTTAAAATGTTGTTAGATCGAAACAAAGAACAAACCATTAGAATTCCCTTCTCCGAAAACACATTAAAAGAAACCTACAGTCCCTTGTCTTGAATCATAATATAAACTGGTATCATAAAGATAATACAACTTACTTATATTTTGAATGGTTGCTTTTCTAACATATGATATCGTTTACGAATCACTTTGCTGCCTTCCTGGGGTTTATTCTTTGCTAGATACAGTTAGATTCAGCAAAAATAAAGCCGAAAGATTTTTCTTAAATGAATCCTAGTTATCACGATTGCGCCATGTGGAGGCAACAGTAAAGACCAAACCACGGCCCATCTAAAGACCTATACTAACGGCCCATCAGTTTTTTTTTTCGAGTAAAAACAACTGTGCTGCTTAGTAAAGATAAAAATTGACCATAAAGTGACATTTAAATAAATTGACATTAAAAAATTGACATTAAATGTAAAAAAAAATTGACATTAAATGTCAATAAAATTGACATTTAAATAAAAGCGTTTTCTAAGAAAAAGTTTATGATTAATATCGACTTTTGTTTGTAATTTACAATGCAGCGGAAAGTTCAGAAAAAACAATTTAGTGACATTTCAAGATACTTCAAGGAATGAGGTAACACAATCATTCAAATACGACATAATACCCGAGAGAAAACACTTCTAGAACATGCGTTTGTTGTATCATTTGTTTTTGAATATGAAGTTTTTTTTATTGAAAAGAGGTTCTGAGGGATCTATTTATCATTTTATATCATGAAAAAATCTATTGGTCATCTTAAAATTTCTATTCTGTCATTTCGACCCTTTTTGGACAAGAATTGACATATCAAGATCTATGACTAGAGAAGACAATTTTACTTCAAATGAGCCTTTCTCCTAATATTCTACGACCAATGGTTTATTATGGTTACTGCCGTGAAAAACACCCAGCAAAAGCAGACATTAGTGATTTGGATGACAAAAAAGTGATTTTCCTTGTTAACACAATGGGAGACTGTAGTATTCACAAAATTAACATCCATGATTTAATAGAATGGTCACCTCTTGATTTACCAGACCACTATTTTATTAAAACCATAAGGCTTTAGAACCCTTAAATCATACAACTGAGCTTTAAACTCAAAGGTAGCAAACTAACAGGAGATCACAAAATAATATTATTACTTGAAAATACAATTGAAGAAGCTCCACTCAAGAATCGTATCATGGTGTGGCTTTTTAAAAGTAGGCTTAAACCTATAAAACCCGTATGGTAGCAATGCGAGTGCTTAACCCTTACAGACGCAAGATTAAAAGAATTCAAAACTCCTTGCTATGACAAAATTCCGAAATTTTTGAACATTCGACTTGATGAAGACACAAAGGCCAAACTCGCCTAGTGATGAGAATTTTGGCTTATCTCTTAATAGGTTGCAGCTACAGCTGCAACCATGATTGCTATGGGCTAAAGTTTGTGATATAACACGGGGACAACATAGAAAGCTGTTTAATGGCTTCTTCTAAAGGAAACTACTACATCTAGTATCTTTTGTACTTAACAAAGTACAATATTTGAATTAAAATCATTTTCTGACAGAAAAAACAACATTTTCGTGTGATCAATGACGACATAAACAAGTATCATCTGAAAAGTCGCTACTCAGGAGTACGATTTCATGATTGATTGACTTTGCTGCCTGTCTTTTGCTCTTTTGACTTTGATTGACTTTGATTGACTTTGATTGACTTTGATTGACTTTGATTGACATTGATTGACTTTGCTCTCCTGTTATTCTTTTCTTACTATTCCAACTAAGAAAAGACCATTTTTTTGCATACGTTTATTAATAAGGAAGTTAAAAAGAAATGGGCAGAACATTTTGAGAATTTGTTAAACAATGATAGATCACAGGAAGATATAGAAAAAATTTGAAAGCTATAACACTTTAGATGAGTAGTAAGACGTGCATGCATAAAGATTCGGAACCTTCCCTATAAGGTAACAAATTATGTTTAGGAGGAACAAAGGTGCCTCCAGATTGTTTTTGTATCTTTTTTCTTCTATAGAACCATTACGTCATGGAGTTGGGCGATGGGCTATAGGACCATTAAATTAAGGGAAATGTGCTTCAGAATCATTAAATTATATAAAAGATCTTTCCACTCAAAGGTAGCAAACTAACAAGAGGCCGCAAAACAATGCTCTCCCGGCTGCAGCAGTAGTTAGAAACCTAGTAAGAGACGCTCTCGTCCCATGCTGAGAGATTCAATAACCGATAACTCTTCAAAATAGTGTCAGATCGAAACACAAAATAGACTATTAGAATCATCTTGTCTGAAACTCCTATACAGGAAACTTATAGTCTCTTGGCTTGAATAACAAAGAAAATAAGTTGGCTTGAAAATCAAGAAGTGGCTTGAACTATGATATTCTGAATCGACGGCATTCTATTTTTTTCCTCCGTAGCTAGCAGAGTTACTGGAAAATAGAATTGAAGAAGGTCAACTCATGAATGATATCATGGTACAGCCTTTTGAAAAGTAAGCTTAAACCTAAGAACCCCATATGGTAACAATACGAGTACTTAAACCTTACAGATGCAAGATCAAAATAACTCAAAGCCCCCTACCCTAGCAATGTTCCGAAATTATTGAACGTTCCGCTTGATGAAGACACAAAGCTCAAAAAAACCTTGTGACTAGAAGTTCTGAGCGCCAGGTGGTTTTCTTACGAGTAGGATTATAAATTTTAAACATGGGGTAACAGTACTTCGCAACTAAAAAGTATGAATATTAACAAAGCCGGAAACTGAGCTTACGCACTTATGGGAAGGGAAAACTCTCTGCATTGTTCTTGGTAAAGGGACCATAAAGTTTGAAATGCACGTCTATTTTCTGGATCTCGATCTTCTTCTAGATAAGCTACGAGATTCATCATCTCTAGATCTTCGAGAAGTTTTTCTTCCAGACTTTCGAGACTTTTTATTTCGTGATTTTCGTGACCTCTTATCATTCAAACTTCCAGAACTTCTTTCTTTATGTTTTTTTCCTTCTCTGGTTTCATGGGGTTTAACTCCATTAGGCTCCTTTTCCAGCCGTTTAAAATACTTAACGAAAGCTTTTAGATCCCATTGACTATTGCCTTGAAACTTTTTCTGAATTCTTTTCTTTGCTTTTTTAGATTGTTCATCTGTCGTCCTGTTCTCTGTTACAATACTGTAAAGTTTGTATACATCTTTTGCGTTAATGGTGCCACTATTGCTAACATCAAATGCCCTGAAAACATATTCTTTTTCTTGTTCTAAAAGTAAACCATACAGCCCCTTAAACTCTTCCGTATCAAATACATGGTTCTTATCTAAATCAAATGTAGAAAGAACATGTCTCATTAGTAAACTTTCTTTGAGCTTAAATCCTACTATTACTTCTGAAATCGTAAGATCTCCACTTTTGGTTATATCCATATTTTTGTAGGCATCTAGACTTTCATCAGATTGGAAGCTGTCAAACGCTTGGTCTAAAGCATTTTTAACTTCTTCAATGTCATAATTGTTTTCTGCTTCTAACTTCTTGATCATAGAGAGGCTGAAATTAGTTGTTGGAAGAAAACCAGCATACTTCGAACAGTAATTGTTCTTTTCTATTTTTTCTTCATAATATTCAATTTTTTTCTTCATGGCGGCAATAGCAATATCTGTCAGACATCTACTGACCTTTCCATAAAGATATTCTAGTATCTTCATTTTCTTTTGTTATATTTGAAGAATATTGTATGAAATGACGTAACGTGTCAATTGAAGCAAAAGGAAAATCAAACCAATTTGAAAATTTTCAGGTATTTTTCTGGTTTGAATAAAAAAATTAAAATCGTTGCTCAGACACTACAAATGTTTTTGCAGTTTGCAGTTAAGAAATTACTTTATTTAAAATTTTAAGGAATTATTCTAGTTTCAGTCGACAAATGTTACTGCATTTACGTGTTACTGCATAAATGTTACAGCATTAACCAAAAAGTTACTGCATTTTACATAACTATGTCTACATGCTTCTTATGTACAAGATCTTTGTATAAATGTTGATTTTATTTTAAATATTTTTTTTATTTACAAAAGCACGTAGATGTGACAAATCCCTATGTTAATAACATGAGCTACTACAGTGTTATAGAAAATGAAGTTTTTCATATAAAATGATTTTATTAAAAAAAAAAATTAATTACAAAAGTTTTATAATGAGATCAATTTCCTTTAAAATCAGTCATTAAACAACTCTCTACATTGTTCCAGCGCTAAGCTATCTCAGGAGAAAAAGAAAGAAAAAAAAGAACAAAAGATGCCGTATACGCACATTTGTAAAAACATATTATTGAATATTTTAGTTATTATGAGCTAAAGCTTGTTATTTATTATACTAATATAATCACTAAAGCATAATATTAACTATTTTAAAATTCTGTCCTCAAAACCCTGCTTAGATAGCTCGTCGCATTTCTACTCCAGAGGTCATAGGTTCAATTTCAGCCACATAGAATTCGTACGCATTTGTCAATTTAAAGTCTAAACAAAACTTCTATGAATAACTAATATATAAGATCTCTTGACTGACACCATTTATGATGAACTTTATCGATCCTTTATGTAATAAATAAAAAAAACTAATTTTTTTAGCTGAAAGTAAGGAGCGACATTAAAACTTAAAACGAACAGAAATTACTCCGTATATAAAATGGGTTGTCCCCTCCGCAATCCCTCGCTCTTTACGCTAAAGCTTTTAATTGTTTGAAAAAGTAGAATTGTGGCAAAAAGTCAAACTTTAGCGTAAAGAGCGAGGGATTGCGGAGGGGACAACCCATTTCATATACGGAGTAATTTCTGTTCGTTTTAAGTTTCAATGTCGCTCCTTACTTTCAGCTAAAAAAATTAGTTTTTTTATTTAATTTCTGAACATTTTTGAATTAATGCATGTTTGGTTTTGGCTCTCCGCACATGAATTATTAAAATGAAATTTGTATATTAATTCTTTTTTTGGCTACATGGCTTTCTCTTAGTTTTGATCAGACGATTTTGAGAAATAAGGGGTGGAGAAGGAGGCCTAGTTGCCCTCCAATTTCTCGGTTACTTAAAACGGCAACTAGAACTTTTAATTTTTAACGAACGTTTTTATTAATAAAAATATACGTAACTTAAGAGTTAACTTACGTAACAAACTTTCATAACCTTATATTTTTATTATGTATACGAGGGGGTTTGTACCCTCGTTAATACCTCGCTCTTTACACTAAATCGTAAGTTTTGTCCCAATTCTTTAAGAATGACCCCTGAATCAGAAAGGCCGTAGAATAAATAGTTGAAATTACTAAAAATACTTTAGCATAAAGAGCAAGGTATTTATCTCCTCCTAAATACCTCGCTCTTTATGCTAAAGTATTTTTAGAACCCCTCGTATGCGTAATAATCTCTGTTCGTTTAAAGTTTCAATGCTACTTCTTCCTTTCATTTGAAAAAACGTTTTCATGTTTAATTTCATTGTTTTCTTATAGTAATGCTAGAGAATCCTGCGCCCTTTTCATTGAATTTTTCTTCCCCCATGACAGATTCCTCCAAGGAAAGATCCTCCAAAATAGCCCCCTCTCTTCAGCCCCACCCCCAAACAAAATAAAATCCCCCTGAAAACGTCTGTACACTTCCCAATAACCATTACTATATGTAAACACTGGTCAAAGTTTGTAACTTGCAGCCCCTCCCCCAGGGATTGTGGGGGAGTAAGTCATCCCCAAAGACATAGTTATTATGGTTTTCGACTATGTTGAACAAAATGGCTATCTCAAAATTTTGATCTGTTGACTTTGGGAAAAAAATGAGCGTGGGAGGGGGCCTAGATGCCCTCCAATTTTTTTGGTCACTTAAAAAGGGCATTAGAACTTTTCATTTCCGTTAGAATGAGCCCTCTTGCGACATTTTAGGACCACTTGGTCGATACGATGACCCCTGGGAAAAAAAACAACAAAAAAACAAACAAATAAACACGCACCCGTGATTTGTCTTCTGGCAAAAAATACAAAATTCCACATTTTTGTAGATAGGAGCTTGAAACTTCTACAGTAGGGTTCTCTGATTCGCTGAATCTGATGGTGTCATTTTCGTTAAGATCCTACGACTCTTAGGGGGTGTTTCCCCCTATTTTCCTAAATAAGGCAAATTTTCTCAGGCTCGTAACTTTTGATGGGTAAGACTAAACTTGATGAAACTTATATATTTAAAATAAGCACTAAAATGCAATTCTTTTGATGTAGCTATTGATATCAAAATTCAATTTTTTAGAGTTTTGGTTACTATTGAGCCGGGTCGCTCCTTACTACAGTTCGTTACCACGAACTGTTTGATTGAGGCCATATCTTTTGAATGAAAAGGCCTACCGATAAAATGATGTACCGAGTCAATTAAATCAGACAAAAAACGAAACTAATTTTAAAATTTTCAGGCCTTTTTCCGGTTTGAATTAAAAAATTAATGCTATTGCTCCGACACCATAAATATTTTTGCAGTTTATATAATAACTTCATAATGAGCTGAAAACTTACATAAAAAAATTGATTTTTTTTCAATGGAAATATAAGTCAACGGTTACAGAGAAGTTCAGACTTTAGAAGACTTTAGGAGTTATGCCAAATAAAGTTTGGTTCCAGGAGACAATTATAACTTTGAACTGAGAAATTATTTAAAATTTTCAGGAATTACTGTAGTTTCTATTCACAAATCGAATTTTTAGTAAAGATTCTAAAGGAATTACTGCATTTTACATAACTATATCTACATGCTTTGTATGATTTCAAAAACACTATTCTGATTTTCGTCTGCAATATGACGTGAATAGCCTTTGCTACAACAGAGTTATAGAAAAATATAGTTTTTCGTAACAAATTGATTCTATTTGAAAAAAAACTATTTTGTTTTTAATTTCAAAAAGCACTAGATTAGCACTTTACTTTAACATGAGCCATTAAACAGCTCTATACTATGGTCCTGTGAGCAGCTATCTGCGGAGAAAAAGAAACGAAGATGCCGGCAATGCAGATATCGTAGTTTAACCACTCTTATTGATTTTCAAACCAATATATTTTCCTTGTTATTCAAGCCAAGGGACAGTTAGTTTCTTAAATAGGGGGTATTGGACAAGGCGGTTCTAATAGTGTGTGTTTTTTTTATCTGACTTTACTTTAAGAGTTACGGGCTATTTGCTTTTAATACTGGACGTGATCGTCTCTTACTAGGTTGCTAGATACCGCTGTAACTCGGATAGGTTACTGTGGCTATTGTTCGTCTTTTAATGTTTAACCTTTTAAAATTATCTGTACTGATAATTTACATAGCTGTAAAAGCCTATATTATAGGTAAGTTGCCTATCCAAGTAAGTATAGGCAAGAGTTCGTTCTTTATTACAAATTTTCTACTTTTTCTTACGTTGAGCTTGCTCAGAAGAAACAATGTCACTGTCTAAGCTAAGTATTCCAGGACCCCGTTAATAAAAATAGCCACGCGTTGAGTAGTTAGAACCTAATAAGAAACAAAACTATTTTTTTAATTTTCAGGTTTTCTTGTATTGAATAAAAAAATTAAAATTATTGCTAAGATACCATGAATATTTTTGCAGTTTGCATTTAGATAAAATTATTTTATGTAAAATTTTCAAGAATTATTCAAGTTTCAGTTGACAATTCAGATTTTTGGTTAAAGCCCCACTAAAAATACAGCATTTAACATAACTATATCTACATACTTTTTATAATGGTAAAATTTCTTTGTATAGATATTGATCTTATTTTGAACCAAGGCTACTACTATTAATGAATATTTCAGTTACTATGAGCCAAGTTTCGTTCTTTATTATAATAATAGTATACTTCATTTTTCGATCTGATTCAAAAAGCAATTTTAACATTTTCAGGTTTTTACTGTATTGAATGAAAAATTAAAATTATTACTCAGACACCATAGATATTTTGGCAGTTAGTATTTAGATAAGATTATATTATGCAGAATTTTCAAGAATTATTCAAGTTTCAGTTGACAATTCAGATGTTTGGTTACCCCCTCCCAAAAAAAAGCAGCATTTAAAATAACTATCTACATGCTTTTCATAATGGTAAAATTTCTTCGTAGAAATATTGATCTTATTTTAAACCAAGGCTACTACTATTGATGAATATTAAAGCTACTATGAGCTAAGATTCGTTCTTTATTATGATTAAATAAAAAAACTAGTTTTTTAACTGAAAGTAAGGAGCGACATTAAAACTTAAAACGAACAGAAATTACTCCGTAAATGAAATGGGTTTTCCCCTCCGCAATCCCTCGCTCTTTGCGCTACATTTTTAATTGTTTTAAAAATTAGAATTGTGGCAAAGAGTCAAACTTTAGCGTAAAGAGCGAGGGATTGCGGAAGGGACAACCCATTTCATATACGGAGTAATCTCTGTTCGTTTTAAGTTTTAATATCGCTCCTTACTTTCAGTTAAAAAAAAAATAGTTTTTTTATTTAATTTCTGAAGGTTTTTGAATTAATGCAAGTTTGATTTTGGCTCTCCGCACATAAATTATTAAAATGAAATTTGTATATTAATTCTTTTTTTGGCTGAATGGATTTCTCCTAGTTTTGATCAGACGATTTTGAGAAATAAAGGGTGGGGAAGGAAGCCTAGTTGCCCTCCAATTTGTCGGTTACTTAAAAAGGCAACTAGAACTTTTGATTTTTAACGAACGTTTTATTAGTAAAAAATATGCGTAACTTAAGAATTAACTTACGTAACAAAATTTTATATTCTTATATTTTTATTATGTATACGAGGGGGTTTATAACCTCGTTAATACGTCGCTCTTTATACTAAATCGTAAGTTTTGTCCCAATTCTTTATGAATGACCCCTGAATCAGAAAGGACGTAGAATAAATAGTTGAAATTACTAAAAATACTTTAGCACAAAGAGCGAGGTATTTATCTCCTCCTAAATACCTCGCTCTTTACGATAAAGTATTTTCAGAAGTACTTAGTCTCTGTTCGTTTTAAGTTTCAATGCTACTCCTTACTTTCAATTGAAAAAACGTTTTCATGTTTATTTTTTCATTGTTATTTTATAGTAATGCTAGAAAATCCTGCGCCCTTTTCATTGAATTTTTCTTCCCCCATGACATATTCCTCCAAAGAAAGATCCTCCCACATAGCCCCCTCCCTTCAAACCCACCCCTCCAAATCAAAAAAATCCCCCTGAAAACGTCTGTACACTTTCCAATAACCATTACTATATGTAAACACTTGTCAAAGTTTGTAACTTGCAGCCCCTCCCCCAGGGATTGTGGGGGAGTAAGTCATTCCCATAGACACAGTTATTATGGTTTTCGACAATGCGGAACAAAATGGCTATCTCAAAATTTTGATCCGTTGACTTTGGGAAAAAATGAGCGTGGGAGGGGGCCTAGGTGCCCTTCAGTTTTTTCGGTCACTTAAAAAGGGCACTAGAACTTTTCATTTCCATTAGAATGAGCCCTTTTGTGACATTCTAGGACTGCTTGGTCGATACTATGACCCCTGAAAAAAAAAAACAACAAACAAACAAACACGCACCCGTGATTTGTCTTCTGGCAAAAAATACGAAATTCCACATTTTTGTAGATAGGAGCTTGAAATTTTCGCTATAGGGTTCTCTGATACACTGAATGCGATGGTGTGATTTTCGTTAAGATTCTATGACTTTTAGTGGGTGTTTCCTCCTATTTTCCAACATAAGGCAAATTTTCTCAGGCTCGTAACTTTTGATGACAAAGACTAAATTTGATGATACTTATATATTTAGAATCAGCATGAAAATTAGATTCTTTTGATGTATCTTTTAGCATCGAAATCCCGTTTTTTAGAGTTTTGTTTACTATTGAGCCGGGTATGATAACCCGGGTATGAACTGTATGATAATAGTGTACTTCATTTTTTGATATGATTCTAGTTTTAGGAGTTATGAGCTATTTCAATTTTTATTATGGGGGCTGATCGCCTCTTACTAGATTGCTAGCTACCGCTGCAGCCCGGATGTTTTTCAATCCAATGGATTATCCTTGCTGCTGAAGCCAAGGAGCAGTAAGTTTCCTACATAGGGGTTTTGGACGAGGCAATTCTAATAGCGTATTTTGTGTTTCAATCTGACTATATTTTAAGGAGTCATGTGCTATTGTATTTCTTAGTATGTGGCTTGATTGTCTCTTAGCAAGTTGCTCGCTGCCACTGCAACCCAGATTTTTCTAATGGCGGTCTTTTAATGATAATGTGGAGAGCCTCAACAACGCGTGGCAACTGCGCGCCCCAATTTTTCTCTTGTTTATATCTTGTTTTGAATCTCTCGAGGTTTCTAAATTTCTCTTTATTTTATTTCTGAAATTCTGGAGGTGTTCCGGGGATAACTCAAATAGCCTAAAAATTTCTTCTTCTAGTTGAAAGCTTTTGCATAATACCTCGGAAAAGCCAGTTTGTGCCTTGTGATTTAACTTGGAATGCATCATTGACATCCACGCAAAAGTTTTACTCTTTCTCTAAATTCTACTTTATTAAACAGTAAATAACTTTAGCGTAAAGACCGGGACGTTGAGGGAGGAACATCCCCTTTCATACACGGAGTAATTTCTGTTCGTTTTAAGTTTTAATGTTGCTCCTTACTTTCAGTTAAAAAAACTTGTTTTTTATTCAATATCTGAACGTTTTTGAATTAATGCATGTTTTTATTTTGGCTCTCCGCAAAAGGAATAATTAAAACGAAATTTGCGTATTATTTTTTTTGCTAAAGCTTTCTCTTAGTTTTGATCAGATTTTATTAGTTTGATTAGTTTTGATTTTGATCAGTTGCCCTCCAATTTTTCGGTTACTTAAAAAGGCAACTAGAATTTTAATTCTTAACGAACGTAGTTATTAGTAAAAGTATACATAACTTAAAAATTAGCTTACGTAACGAACTTCTATATTCGTATATTTTTATTATGTATATGAGGGGGCTTGCCCCCTCGTTAATACCTCACTCTTTACACTGAAGCTTTAATTTTATCCCAATTCTTTAAGATTGACCCCCTGAATCACAAAGGCTGTAGAATAAATTGTTGAAATTCTAAAAATACTTTAGCGTAAAGAGCGAGCTATTTAGGAAGAGATAGACTCCCCATATGCGTTATAATCTCTTTTCATTTTAAGTTTTAATGCTGGTCCTTGCTTTCAGTTGAAAAAACTTTTCATATTTATATTTTCATTGTTTTTTAAAAATAATGCTAGAAAATCCTGCACCCCCTTCATGGAATTTCTCTTCTCCCATGACAAATTAGAATGAGCCCTCTCGCCACATTCTAGGACCATTTGGTCGATGCGATCACCCCTGGGAAAAACAAGAGCCAAGAGCTCATATGGCACTTGTGACGAGGCAAAAAGAGCTAAGAGCCCAAAGATCATAAGGTATGAATGAGCTCGAACAAAATTCTATGAATCAATAGACTGATTTAAAAGGGAAATAAGAGGCTTTATCAAAATTCATTAAGATCCGATCAACCACTCGTAAGTTACAAATACCTAGTTTTTTCTAATTTTTCCTCTCCCTTTAGCCCCCCAGCTGGTCGAATCTGGGAAAACGACTTTTTGTGCAGTCAATTTGTGCAGGTCCCTGACACGTCTATCGATTTTCATCGTCCTAGCACGTCCAGAAGCACCTGACTCGCCAAATCACTGAACCCCTGCCCCCAACTCCCCCAAAGAGAGCAAATCCAGTACGGTTCCGCTAATCACGTATCAAGGACATTTGCTTATTCTATCCACCAAGCTTCATCCCGATTCCTCCACTCCAAGCGTTTTCCAAGATTCCCCCCTCCAACTCCACCAATGTCGAAGATCTGGTCGGGATTTGAAATAAGAGCTCTGAGATACGAATTCCTTCTAAATATAAATTTCATCAAGATCCGATCACCTATTCGTAAGATAAAAATACCCCAATTTCCCCGTCTTAAATTTTTGCGACCAACAGACAGACAGAGAAAGCAAGTTAAGTAAAACGTGGTAAAAAAAAACTTTCTGACGGAAGTAAAGAGCGAAAATGAAAGTTAAAACTAACAAAAATTACTACTTCGCAGTTTATGCAACATATATCTGCAGTATTGACTCGTAATATTTCGCTAAATTTGCAGAATTCTAAAAAACTAGCGCTTCACTGAAAACTGATCTTACTTGAAATTTTGTGAGAATTAAGATTATATCCTAAAATTTACCGAATTCTTGGCCAGTACATATTGAGAGCCTTATGAATTAGTCTTTTATTTTCTTGAGTATATTTAAGGACTTGTCTGCTCCTATATGTATTTTTGTTCCGTCGATCTTTCTTTTTTTTTAAGAATTTTTAAACTTTTGGTTTCTATGTTTTTTGGTTTTTTATGTTTTCTATCTTTTTAATTAGCTCTTTAATAGACTGCGCCAATCGCTGCAACCGTGATCTAAAGCAAAGTTGAACAGCAAACATTTGTTTACTTTCAGTGAGAGATATAAATTCGGTCCAGTTAATCTAGATTTTGACCCAGAATAAATTGCACGGCCAATCACATAATATTTGCATATTTTCAGTGGAATTCATTTTTGCTCCTTATAGAATTAAATAAAAAAAAACAAGTTTTTTAACTGAAAGTAAGGAGCGACATTAAAACTTAAAACTAACAGAAACTACTCCGTATATGAAAGGGGATTTCCTCCTCAACGCCCCGCTCTTTACGCTAAAGTTTGACTCTTTGTCACAACTCTACTTTTTAAAACAATAAAAAACGTTAGAGCAAAGAGCAGGGCGTTGAGGAGGAAAAGCCCATTTCATATATGGAGTAATTTCTGTTCGTTTTAAGTTTTAATGTCGCAAGACATAGTTATTAGGTTTTTCGACAATGGTGAATAAATGGCTATCTCAGAATTTTGATCCGGTAACTTTTGGGAAAAATGAGCGTGGGAGGGGGCCTAGGAGCCCCCCAATTTTTTGGTCACGTAAAAAGGGCACTAGAAATTTTAATTCCCATTAGAATGAGCCCTTTTGTAACATTCTAGGAACACTGGGTCGATACGATCACCCCTGGGAAAAAAAACAACAAACAAACAAATAAACACGCACCCGTGATCGGTCTTCTAGCAAAAAAATACGAATATCCACATTTTTGTAGATAGGAGCTTGAAACTTCTACAGTGGGGCTCTCTGAAACGTTGAATGCGATGGTGTGATTTTCGTAATTCTATGGCTTTTAGGGGGTGTTTCCCCCCTATTTTCTAAAATAAGACAAATTTTCTCAGGCTCGTAACTTTTGATGGGTAAGACGAAACTTGATGAAACTTATATATTTAAAATCAGCATTAAAATACGATTCTTTTGATGTAACTATTGGTATCAAAATTGAATTTTTTAGAATTTCGGTTACTATTGAGCCGGGTCGCTCCTTACTACAGTTCGTTACCACGAACTGTTTGAAAGGCTTTCTTGGTAATGCCAAGGCGTCCAACATTGTTTTCTCCTATCCCAAAAGCATTCCCCACCAGCTTTAGTCAAGCTTGGGCAAGCAAGACTAGTCCCACAAAAGATACCCAGAAGTCCCTAGCCATAAGCGGCACTTGATCCTCAGAACCGTTACTAACAAAGAACGAAGCATCACAAGTTCAGGAAAATTACGAGCCTGATTTTGGCAACCATGTTTGCTTCAGTCCATCGAATCTTGGCAATATATTACAAAAATTCTCTGCCTCATGGTCAGACACTGGGCAGGGCGACCAGTGACTAGACGGTGGCCAAAATTAGCATGCCCCTATTTGTGTCTACTATACTCAGGACCCATTACGAGAAAGTTGTCACCACTAGCCCTTGTTGCTATAATAAGTATTCTTGTACGATGTACGCGAATAAAGAGGTCATGATATCTTCTTGGACGACAGCCTTATGATTTCAGATATAAGAGCGACGCGGTTACCTTCTAGAAAGGCGAAAGTGACAAGGTAAAGGCATTACTATTTGAAAACTCGAAGATCGATATTTAATCGGTCCGGCTCTTAGTATTGAAACTCAAAGAGAGGTTTATAATCCATGTTTCAATAGAAGAAGAAAACAAACATGTAGCTTGGACTGCGACATGACCAACCTCAATGAACTCGCTGAGAAACATTGGGGCTGAAAACGCCATCGAAAGAACAATAGATCTTGGCAGTAGCGGGACCAGTACAGTGAGCTGTGCTTGAAAAAGCTGACAAAATTACGGAAGGAAACACCATCCTTAAGGAAAACACCATATAAAGAATGCTAAACTATGCTTATTTCCCAGATATTATACAAAATTCTCAGAGGTATATTCCTCATTATGGCTAAATAAGTAATTCTACCTAGAAGACAGCGAACCACAACCAACAACGTTGCCCAAAAAAAAAAAAAAAAAAAAAAAAAAAAAAAAAAAAAAAAAAAAAAAAAAAAAAAAAAAAAAAAAAGTCTCGGGCAAAAATTTTTTATGATTTTTTTTTTAATTGTAATTTTCATTGCTAAGTATTTCGTAAAAAGTTACTTGTACTCAGATTAATTTGAAATAACGATAAAAATCTTTGGATACATTAAAAAAGATCCTAGAGCTCATAATAAAGGACACCCCATTAAAACAAAAATCTAGACAATGCTTCAACGTCGAAAATGCTAGATTGGAGATTTACAGTACCACAAGCTGAACACGTTTTTGCACTGGCAACTTATTTCCAGTGCACACTAGATATTATAGACTAAAACATACGCACTTGATTTCTTATATATACTGATAAACCCTATATAATATATATATATATATACATGATAAACTTATATATATATATATATATATATATATATATATATATATATATATATATATATATATATATATATATATATATATATATATATATATATATATATATATATATATATATATATATATATATATACATATATATACATATATATTTTTAGTAAAAGTCAGGATTACAAAGGCCCAATTACCCAGACACCTTAATTACTCAAAAGATTCCAAAAAATTTGACCCCCTCCGTATCCTAGAATTGCTCAGTTCTTCGCCATAAGCCTTGTCTACATAGTCTAATTAGTATCACCATACTCAGCAATATCCATCTTACCGAAATCAAGTTAATAACCTTACGTAGCTACTATATTCACTCCATTGCCTTTCTTGAGGAGGGGTTTAATTTAACTTACTAATATCACCTTTTACTTCCCTTTATCTCTTTCAATTGTGCATAATTACTTAGAATAGTTGCACACAGACCTGACATTTGGGGCATAGAACGGGGTTGCATTTCTATATCCAAATTTATTACATTATCTGATTTACTGTAGGAGAAAACGGTTCCATAATCGTTTAAAAAAAACTTCTTTTACAAAGATTGCAATGCTGTGGTAGGGGAGTGGGATAGGATACCCTTTTTAAGTAGGTACTAAATTTGGTTCAAACACCAACAACTTAGAAGAAATTGAGCGATCTTTTCCAGGAGGCTTATGATCAGAGCCATGGAGATATATCAATGGCTTATGGCATATGGATTTTGCAAGCCCCTTTCCAATATTGTTAAGGTCATTTAGCTTGCTCAATGTTTCCGAGTTCTAAATTTTTTATTCTGGTTTTAGTCAAACTGATGTGGTACATCACAAGTATCACCATACGCCATAAAATTGTAGGAGAAATAACTAAGTTAAAAACAACTAAAATGGCATTATATCGATAGGATTTTTGTTTTTAGTTAGCATAGGAAACAATAGTTGTATTTTGATTTTGTTTTTTCTTTCTGGAAAACCTCATACTCTCAATGATGTTCGTCTCTTTTCTAACAGAAAAGAGCATAAGTAATTCTGTTTTGAACTTATTTAGGATTTAAAGAGTACAAGAGTAAGAGAGAAATAGATAGAATATATGTAAGCAATTCAATATAAAGTCAAAGTATGCTTTGACTTTAGCTTAATAAAATGCGAAAAAAAAAAGAAACGGCTGGCACAATCATTAGATGCCCATATTAAAGAAACTACATAATACGTTATTAATGCGGCATAACGCGGCTTAATATGTACCTTAAAATGTACTTGTAAACTTGTTTTCTAACAAGGAAAAATGATTCTTATAATGATGAATTAAAAAAAAAACTAACTTCATTGCTTACTTATTTTGGGGCAGGTTCGTGAGACTCCTACTATATAAAATATCTTGTCTATACATGACCCCATAGAGGCTTTGCTGAGAGTCTTGACGCGAATTTGCTACCGACCGGCTTCGAAGTTTTTGCAGCGTCCCTTCACTCCCACAATCTGATTCATTCTCCTGTTCAGGCACTGTAAGGTGTGGTGAGCTTGACGTCATTCTGCATTCCTCGTGAAATGAACCCGACTAAAATGAAGAAAAATCAAATCATAATGATTAGCATGGTGTCAAATTTCTCTCTGGCTGTGTGTCACTCACACACTTTGGGAGAGTTCAAGTCCGTTCAGACAGAAGAAAAATAAAATCGAAGCTCAAGTCAAATGATTCTTTTCTTTTTTTCAAAACTTTTTTTTGAACATTCAAACTTCAAGTATTCGATTTAATTGTACAACTGTGGAAATAGGACAGAAACTACGATTTATAAGATAGGTACTGAATATCAACGGAGACATTATTATTTCATAGAAATAATTTTGCTATTTTGTTTAGAATAATTTTGGCCCCAAATTTATTTTTCCTTTTGGTTATAGGGGGCTTGAAGTATTGAACTCTCCCAAATACAGTCGTTATTATTTCGAAGAATAACCAAAATGAATCTAGGTTATTCTAACTTACCATGTAAACAAAACCAATTATTTGCGACAGGAGGGGCAAAATTAAAAGTAGAACAAAAAAAAATATATATATATAAAAATGAAAAAATTAGGGGAGGTACGAGCACAAAGGCCCCAAATTCTTGCGCACTTGAAGGATTTGGGAAATACTCGATGCTGATATTGATTGCCTAGTAGAGGAAGATCAAACTTGCTATTTTAAAAAGTTTCATAAGATGATTCTGACAAAGTTTAAATAAATTGAAAAGCATTGTAAGTCTAAGTCAACTCGAATTCTTCATTAATACAATATTTTCCGTAGCGAATATATTGAATGAGTAATACAACAGTAGGCCTATTTTTTTGTACGAGCATATTATACACTATGGTTTTAAAATATCAAATACATATTCTAAAGATATAAAATACAACAGTATACATAACATCAACGGAACCGTTATTAATCCAATAAAATTACATTTATATATCAGTTACTTAAACTACTCCCTGTGACTTCTCGACTTATTCAAGATCCTGCATAATAGAATATACTAGGGCATTTGAAAATACCCTGTGTTTTTATTCTGTATTGTTAAAAACACTTTGTGTTAGGGTATTCTATACTGTGTTTGTAAATATTTCTAGTTATCAATGCAGCTTTACTTCGTCTGTTCTACTGATCTGTTAGTCTATTTTATTATACTGTTTTTCTTTGTTATATTAGATTTATTGTGCTTGCCATTGTTGAGTTACGTTTACTTATGTTTTTGCTTTGTTTATTAATTTTTTCTCTGTGCTCTACTGTTTATACTTTTGTATATTTGTGGGTAATAAATATTATTATTATTATTATTATGCTATTATAGCCGTTTAGTTTTGAGAAGTAACAACAGAAACAGAACAAAATACTCGGTATTACTACTCTAACGCCACCAGCATACGTGGTGCAGCTCCACCAGTGCAACTACTAATGGTACTAGGGCGAGGTATCGTGGCCGAGATGGGCCATGGGTTCTACAGTTCTTCCCACACTGAAATTATAACCTGTGTGGGTACCACAAGTGTACTACCTGTCTGAGAGAGGAGTAAATACCATACAACTTGGCCTGGGCACACGTCCCAACACTTGGGAACAGCTAATTTGCCCTATTCCCGTTCTGATTCTAAAAAAACGGACACGGAGGCAAGCATTAACAATAAAAGCAGGCAATCTTTTCATTTTTTTTCTCTTATCTAATTGCATTTTATAATTTAATCTTTAACTTAAACTTAGTTTTTGTTCCAATTTGTTCCATTTATTGTTTTTATTTCATTTTTATTTGATTATCTTTAGTTTGCAACTTCAATCTTTTAAATTTCTAAGAAAACAGGAACTAGAACAGTAAAACAGAATCAATCCTTACTTTAGAACTACGCTTATCAACTTTTGGTTATTATTAACAACTGAATATTAAAGATTACCGAATCAACAAAAAATTGGGTACTCGTTTCCCGGTTCCTCCGAACTGTTATGGTTCTTCCATACAAGCAGGCAAGCAGTATGATTAAATAGACAATTCTTTTAATTTTTATTCTTTCATCTAATTTTATTTTTACAGCTTAATTTTTAGTTTTAATTTAAACTTATTTTTAGTTCCAATTTATTTAATTTATTACTTTTTTTATTTTTCTTTATATAATTTGCAATTCAAACCTTCACGTTTTTGTAAGAAACCTGAAAAGGCACCAGTAAAATAGATACAATCACAGTGTTTACTTTAGAACTATGCTATTTCGGTTGTTATTAATAACTGATGCTTAAAGACTGCCGAATCAACAAAAATTTGGGCACTCGTTTCCCTACTCTACAGCAAATTGCAATGGCCAAAAGTTAAGAGCAGCAACAGAATAGAGTTTCTGAAATAACATTTAACAAATTTTGAAAGTGAATTAGTAAACTTTTTATTAGAGAGCTATTCATGCTTTACCAGAACTTAAATCTCGAATTCCATTCCCCAATTTTAGTTTTTGAATAATTTGCTTTTGATGTTGTGATTATTTTGAACGATGTTTAGAATTTTAAAAAAAATTTGCGTCAGTCTAGTATAAAAGAACTTTTTTTAAATGTGAAAGATTATACTTGACGCAATGTAGCTTGACTACTTAAAATTATCTACGTAGCGTAAAAGCTGCTTAAGTCACCTGAAAAAAAACGTGCTTTGTCGGTTACTCAACTTTTCACATCTACACTATATGAGTCATTCTTACTAAAGATGATTAATGTAACTATCTTCTCAATGACTTTTCTCAGTATTAATTTATTTCTAATTTAAAGGAATTATAGTCTTTTCACACTACATCATAGGCCCTTCCACCCTAGGATGACTTAAGACTTTACGTTACGTTGAAACAAATTTTATCCGCAACCTAGGTAATACCAAATAAATTTTTAAAATAAACGAATAAATTTTTCCCAAAAACCTTTTGTACTGTGATCAGAGTTTGGGTCTCCATCTCTATTTCAAGCTTTTAATACTTGATTAGTTTATTTATGATAATCCTGATGATTTTCAACAATGATTACGATCGTTTTATGGATTTTTACATTAGTCTAGTGCGAAAGAAATTGGTTAAGTGTGAAAGGTTGTACTTAACATGATGTAATTTATCCACATAGTATAAAAATTACGAACGTGTTGAGGAAGCCACTATTTTTCTTTTCATTAATTTTTCAAACCTATCTCGTACTCTGTACTCAGATTCCGAAGTCGAAATAAAATTTTCCGGGGTTTTAAGGTCAAAGAATACAAAAACAGTTTTTTCCTATATGGGAATAGAGACAAAACACGTAGTTTATGACAGAGCAGAGACCCTAAAACAACCTTAAACAGACCCTAAAACAGACCCTTAGAACCTCCACAGCCTTTTATACTCAAACTACTCTCGTTGGTTCATTATAAAAGTTATTATAAAATAGATTGAGTAATTATAGGAGGAACTGCTAGTGAAGGACCACCACTGCCATCTAAGCATTGTTCACCCTATGTTGATTAAAGACATTTTTGGTGACTACATCCCACCTGTGCAAAATTAAGCGAGTGTTTACGGATTGTGGAAACAGAGGACATGCAGCGTTTGGCGCGAAATTTCAAAAAATCACCAGCTTCGCAAAGAACTGATGCTGAATCACATTGCCCATTCATAGATCGAATTGGGTTCATAGATCGAATAGATCAAATAGACCTTATCTTTCTTTATTCTGTCTCTTTGTGTGACCATTCATAAATGGAATTTTAATCGATACTATCCAAATGTTTTCTGTGAATTATTACCTTTGTTCTCTTTCACACCGTACTCTTGAATTTTTGTTAAATAGATGGGTAAGAAATAAATTATTATCAAACAGTTCGTAGTAACAAACCGTAAGTAAGGAGCGACCCGGCTCAATAGTAACCAAAACTGTAATACGCGGAATTTTGATACCATTAGATACATAAAAATAATCAACATTTTATGCTGATGTTAAACAGATAAGTTTCATCAAGTTCAGTTTTATCCATCAAAAGTTAAGAGCCTGAGAAAATTTCACCAACTTCGGAAAAAAGGGTGAAACACTCCCTAAAAGTCACAGAATCATAGTAAAAATGACACCATCAGATTCAGCGTATCAGAGAACCTTATGGTAGAGGTTTCAAACGCCTATCTGCAAAAATGTGGAATTCTGTATTTTTTGCCAGATCGTATTGACCCAGTGGTCCTAGAATGTCGCGAGAGGGCTCATTCGAACGGAAATTAAAAGTTAGACTGCCCTTTATAAATGACCAAATACTGGAGGGCAACTAGGCTCCCTTCCACGCTCATGTTTTCACAGAGTCACCGGGTCAAATTTTGAAATAGTCATTTTGTTTAGCATAGTCAAAAAGTCTAATAACTATGTCTTTGAGGACGACTTAATCCCAAACAGTCGCGGGGGAAGGGCTGCAAGTTATGAACTGCCTATTGTTTGCATACAGTATTGGGTATTAGGAAGTTTACATACGTTTTCAGGGGGGATTTTTTTCTCGTAGGAGTGGGGGTTTTGGGGGGAGGGGTTATATGGGAGGATCGTTCCATGGAGGAATTTTTCATGGGGGAAGATAATTTTCCGTGAATGAGGCGCCGGTTTTCCACCATTATTTAAAAAACAATCAGAAATAAAAATGAGTTTTTTCAACTGAAAATAAGGTTCAACATTAAAACATAGAATGAACAGAAATTATCACTTAAACGAAGGGGTTCACCTCCTCGTTAATATCTCGCTTTTTACACTAAATTTCGAATTTTGTTCCAATTCTTTAAGAATGACCCCTTAATCGCAAAAGCTATTTAATTATAATAAATAGCTCTTTCGAAAGTACTAAAAATACTTTAGCGTAAATAGCGAGGTATTGACGAGGGGGCGAACCCCCTAACATATGCAATAATTTTTGTTCGTTTTAAATTTTAATGTTGCTCCTTACTTTCAGTTGAAGAAAAATGTTTTTTTTTAATTATTATTAGTAGGCATCAAGATATGTGCTTATTTCATAGAACTTACGTTGACACACATAGTTTTAGTTGAAATAAGAGTAGTAGCATTTCTTCACTAAGAGATCCCTGCAATATATTTATCGAGTTAAAATAACTTTCAAATCGAAAAAATAAATAGTATATTTAATAGTACCTAAGCTATTAGAATAAATAGTACCTTTGATGATCTTGTCGATCCTTCAAAAGGCACTTTCCCGTTTAAAGTCTTTACTGGTAAAAGCTGCTTATCTTCGTGAGAGTCTTTTAAGACATTTAAGGGCGTATCCTTTTTTTGTACTGGTTCCAAAGGCCGAAAAAGGGCACCAAAAAACACGTTGTTTAGACATATTCCTAAAAAGAATAATCCAAAATAACGACGAAGACCACACTTCCTTTCAATAATAAAAACAACAAAGGTAAAATAATGAGAAATTGGTCTAAGACAGTGAATTTTTTCCTGAATGGATATTTCGGATCGATATCTAAGAGCTGTCTTCAGCAAAACAAAGATAAGTGTAAAATAATAATTACAATAAAATATGTGAACTCAAAATTTTAGTATTAATAGTCACGTATTTTATTGTACGCCTCATTATACCTATCTATGCTTTCCTAATGACGGCTCTCAGATATAGAGCCGAAATATTCATTTAGGAAAATTTACACTGTTTTCGAATAATTCCTCTTTGTTTTACCTTTTGTCGTTTGTGAGAATAATTCAGTAATGTTTCCTAGAAACGGCAATTTCTTTGCAACTATATTTTGTACCGAACGCCACTTGCGGCTTTGTCATAGGGGTAGCAAGAATTCCCTTTTATTTAAAAATAGTTAAACGCATAAATAATAACAAACAAAATGATAACAATAAATAATCAGATGTAAGTTAAGTTTATTCATAAGAATAAAATTTAAATACATACCCATATAGTGATTATAATGAACGGAAAACAAAATCAACAACAGAATAGTGTTACAACATACACGTAAATAATAAAATAATAATAAATAGATAACGAAAATTATTAGTACAATAATAGAATGAAATAAATGGTCCCTCGTAAGGGCCGTTCATAAAGATCCTTACAAGCCAACTGAAGGTTAGTTTGCCTTTTAAGATATTGAAGTGTAAACCAACAGAAGCATTAAAACAATAACAATGCCAAAAATTTTTCGTATGTATACTGATTCCGTGTACACATTGAGTTTTAAATTTCCAAGCATTACAAAAATATAGAAACGTCAAAATTGTTTTTATGTATGCTTATTCCGAGTACAAATTGAGTTTTAAATTACCATGCATTAAAACAATAAAAACGTCAAAGATGTATTTATGTATGCTGATTCCAGGCACACGTTGAGTTTTAAATTACCAAGTATTAAAACAATAGAAACGTCAAAGATTTTTTTTATTTATGCTGATTCCGAGCACACAATGATTTACAAATTACCAAGCATTAAACCAATAGAAACGTCAAAGATTTTTTTTTTTATGTATGCTGATTCCGAGTACACAATGAGTTTTAAATGACCAAGCATTAAAACAACAGAAACGTCAAAGATTTTATTTTATGTATGCTGATTCCAAGCACACAATGAGTTTTAAATTACCAAGCATTAAACAAGAGAAACGTCAAAGATTTTTTTTGTATGCTGATTCCGAGCACACAATGAGTTTTAAATAACCAAGCATTAAAACAATAGAAACGTCAAAGATTTGTTCTATGTATGCTGCTTCCGAGCACACAATGAGTTTTAAATAATCAAGCATTAAAACAACAGAAACGTCAAAGATTTTTTTATGTACGCTGATTCCAAGTACACATTGAGTTTTAAATAACCAAGCATTAAAACAATAGAAACGTCAAAGATTTTTTTTATGAATGCTGATTCCGAGAACACAATGAGTTTTAAATAACCAAGCATTAAAACAACAGAAACGTCAAAGATTTTTTTTTTATGTACGCTGATTCCAAGTACACATTGAGTTTTAACTTACCAAGACTAAAACAATAGAAACGTCAAAGATTTTTTTATGTATGCTGATTCCGAGCACACAATGAGTTTTAAAGAACCAAGCATTAAAACAATAGAAACGTCAAAGATTTTTTTTTTTATGTATGCTGATTCCGAGCACACAATGAGTTTTAAATTAGAAAGCATTAAACCAATAGAAACATCAAAGATTTCTTTTTATATATGCTGATTCCGAGCACACAATGAGTTTTAAGTTACCAAGCATTAAACAATAGAAACGTCAAAAAAAATTTATGTATGCTGATTCCGAGCACACAATGAGTTTTAAATAACCAAGCATTAAAACAATAGAAACGTCAAAGATTTTTTTTATGTACGCTGATTCCGAGCACACAATGAGTTTTAAATAACCAAGCATTAAAACAACAGAAACGTCAAAGATTTTTTTTTTTTATGTACGCTGATTCCAAGTACACATTGAGTTTTAAATTACCAAGCATTAAAACAATAGAAACGTCAAAGATTTTTTTTTTGTATGCTGATTCCAAGTACACAATGAGTTTTAAATAACCAAGCATTAAAACAACAGAAACGTCAAAGATCTTTTTATGTACGCTGATTCCGAGCACACAATGAGTTTTAAATAATCAAGCATTAAAACAACAGAAACGTCAAAGATTTTTTTATGTACGCTGATTCCAAGTACACATTGAGTTTTAAATTACCAAGCATTAAAACAATAGAAACGTCAAAGATTCTTTTTTATGTAAGCGGATTCCGAGCACACAGTGAGTTTTAAATAACCAAGCGATAAAACAACAGAAACGTCAAAGATTTTTTTTTATGTATGCTGATTCCGAGCACACAATGAGTTTTAAATAACCAAGCATGACAACAACAGAAATGTCAAAGATTTTTTTTTTATGTATGCTGATTCCAAGTACACATTGAGTTTTAAATTACCAAGCATTATAACAATAGAAACCTCAAAGATGTTTTTTCTATGTATGCTGATTCCGAGTACACATCGAGTTTTAAATTACCAAGTATTAAAACAATAGAAACGTTAAAGATTTATTTTATGTATGCTGATTCCGAGTACGCACTGAGTTTTAAACTACCAACAATTAAAAACAATAGAAACGTCAAAGATTTATATTATGTATGCTGATTCCAAGCACACATTTGAGTTTTAGATTACCTATTTTACATAACTACAACGAATTCCCTTGGGTGATTTTTGACAAAAAAAGGAGAACACACAACAGAAAGGAGTCGACCTCGACGAATTTAAAAGCTCTCGACAAATGTGAGAGCTCTAGAGGTGGGTTGAATCCCTGTAATCACAAATACAGAAGTTAGTGTGTTCTGAAGTTAGAAACGATTGTTTCAAACAGGTAGTAACAGAATATCAGAAGATGGCTGACGTCGCTATTTTCAGGAATACGTAATTCGGTATTTGTGGCGATAAAAATGGTTGAGGATATGCGTTAATTTAATTGGTTGTTGGTTTATTAGTTTTATTATTTTTTTTTACTAGAGGTAATCATACACAACTAGTGGTCATAAACTATCTTGAGGGGACTCATTCGAAAGCGAATTTGAAGTCATACCGTCTCTTTTAAAAGTAAATGAGGTTGCGCACCCCATTAAGTGCTGAAGTCAACTACTTTCTGACACTGTTTTGGGATGACAAGGGCCAGCAAAGGGCCAAATACTACCAAGCATACTCTGGGCTAGTGTAGATAAATACTAAATAACTGTCAAAGCACAATTATTCAACTTTCGAATTAAAAAAAAAATCCTATGTGAATTGCGCATTCGTCTCTATACAAAAAAAAAAGAAAAAAAAGTGGTACATGAAACTATCAAATGCTGCGAACAGAGACTGTGTATGGGTAGTATTCCTCAACGTGTTAAATATAATACTAACACTCAAACTCAGTAATTCTTCTTTTATTTGTATAGTATATTCTTCATTCATAATCAACCCATTTTAGTAAATATGCGCTTAATTTTTAAACATTTTAAGGTTGGGACAGAGAAGCTTGCTGGGACGTCTCTTCAACTATCTGGTTCATGGGGATAGATAATTCTCTTTAAAAAAATTTTTGGCAGAAAAACGATTGTCAGAAACCCAGCCAGAGCGAGGACGGTCATACTGGAGCCACAAATGGTACAATAATTTGAATTTTCACCAAGTTTCAACTAAGCTCGGATTGCTAGACCAATGCTTTGTGACACCACGACGTACACGTTTAAGAGGTATAGCGGCTTTTCTGCACCTCGCAGGGCATGGCAAATTCGTGCAAAATAGATATCTAGTAACACCCGTATTTCTTTTGCATCAGCTTGCGGGTTTCTCATGAGCAGATGGATCAGAAAATGAATTTTGTGTAGGATAGTAGACAGAAGTCTAGTAACTGTTGCAAAAAAATCACCTTGGATGTTTTCCAATTCCTGTAAAATTGGGCCTGGGGCTGATGTGGTAGTGGGTGGGAGTAGACTGAGCAGCTGGACAAGAAATAGATCAGATATTGGTCTGACAGTTGAAGGTCAGTAACGACTTAAACAGGGGACGCTTGAAGATTTGCAGAAGAAACTGGTTAAGATTCGACACGTCACTTGAATGGTGTGTGTAAGTGTAATCAAGATCTTTCAGCAAGATAGAATACCAGACAAAATAGAATTACGCAAGAACGAGCTCCATTATGCCAAAGAAGGAGCAAAAATAAAGTTAAACAATCTTCCAAGCGTAAAACTACCACAAATCAAATTACAATAAATAACCGAGTCAAACTCGAAAGGAGCAAAAATTAACATGAGTAGGTCTGATAACACCTATGCCTTCTCAAGACCAGAACACAATTTACGCTGTACTGAAAACCAAATACGTTTGAAATGTTTTCACCTTTTTTACTTTCATGAATGAAAAATTATCAAAACCATAACGAAGAAATGTCAGTATATGTCAATGTAACTGACAATCAACGGATTTTTTTTTTAATTAATTTATTTATTTTTTAAAGCGCTTGGAAGATTATATGACTTTATTTTTGCTCATTTTTGGCTTAATAGAGCTATTCACTTCTCTTTGAAAAACTTATCTTGTGGAAAAAAATTTTAAAATTAATACTCAAACAAAGGCCTTGGAATCGCAAATCAACAAACTTTCATATCAAATCTAATATTCGAAGAGTGAAACAAATTGGATTATTTTTGCGAGTACACTACCTTGGCATTATTATGGGCAGCGCAATAGCACTGCCTACGTAAAGAGCGACGTGGGCGCAATAAGTAAAGCACAATAAGTAAAACCAGGGCACTTCGTTACGAAGGAGTTGTAGTAGAAACTTCAAAAAGGACTCATTCTGATGGAAATTGAAAGGGCTAGTGCCTTTTTTAATAGTCGAAAGCCATTGGAGGGTAACTACCCCCCCCTTCCAAGCCCGCTATTTACCCTAAAACATCCTATCAAGATTTTCAGAGACCCATTTTGTTCAACATAACCGAAAAATCTGGAAATTATATATTTAAGGTTAACACCCCCCCCCCCGAAGCTCTCAGGGCAAAGGCTATAAGTTATGCCCTGGGGGCAATTAAGGTATATATACAAAGGGTGATCGTATAAACCTCGGAGGGAGATCATTGCATTGGTAACCAAAAGTTCTAGTGCCCTTTTTAAGATTCAGATTGATCGGAGGGTGGATACCCCCTTCCACATCTCACATTTTCCCGAAATGCATCTGATAGAAATTTTGAGATGGTCTTTTGTTGTCTTAGAAACTTCAAAAAGAGCTCCTTCGATTGGAAACTGAAAGGGCTAGTTACCCGTTTTAATAGTAAAACTGAAGAACAACTAACCTACTACCACGTCGAACATTTCCCCAAGCCCGTCCGATTCCAAGATAGCCATTTTGTTCAACATAATTGAAAGGTATAGGGAAAGGTCAGGGCAAGGGTTGTAAGTTATGCTCTGGGGGCATGTAAGGTATATACAGACACAGTGATCCTATAGTCTTAGGAGGGGGCTCAATGGATCGTAATCAGAAGTTCTTGTTTCCTTTTTAAGATTCAGTGGTCAGAGGGTGGATACACCCCCACACCTCGTATTTTACCAAAATGAATCTGATATTAATTTTGAGATGGTCATTTGTTGTCAAAAAAATTTCCCAAACACATACGATAAAAATTTTGAGATAGCCATTTTGCTCAAAGTAATTGAATGGTCTGGAAATTATGTGTTTGAGGGTTGCAACCACCAACAGCCCTCGGGGTAAGGGTTGTAAGTAAATTTAGAAAGAGTGATCGTATAACCTTTGGAAATGGCAAATTGGATTTGTAATCAGAAGTTCTAGTGTTCTACCCCCCCCCCCCCACTCCTCGTATTTTCCAGAAATGCATCTCATTTTAATTTTGAGATGGCCATTTGTTGTCGTAGAAGCTTCGAAAAGGGCTCACTCGATTGGAAATTAAAAGGGCTAGTGCCCTTTTAATAGTCGAAAGTGATTGGAGGGCAACTACCCCCCACGCCCACTATCTTCCCAATAACATCAAATAAAAATTTTGAGATAGCCATTTTGCAAAGATAGCAAATAATGTCTTTGAGGATGGCAGCCCCCCCCCGTCCAGAGCCCTCAGGGCAAGAGTTATAAGGTAAAGCCTGAAGGCATATAAGGTGTATACAGAAAGGGTGACCATGTAGACTTTGGAGGGGGGCTCATTGGATTTATATTTAGAAGTTCTATTACCCTTTTTAAGATTCAGATTGAACGGAGGGTGGATACCACCCACCACACTTCGTATCTTCTCGAAATCCATCTGAAAGAAACTTTGAGATGGCCATTTGTTGTTCCAGAAACTTTGAGAACATCTCGTTCGATTGGAAATTGAAAGGGCCAGTGCCCTTTTTAATAGTCAAAAGTGACTGGAGTGAAACTAACCCCTCACCCACCATTCCCCAAACACATCTAATCGGAATTTTGATATAGCCATTTTGTTCAACGTAAATGAAAGGACTGGAAAATATGTCCTTGAAGATGACAACCCCCCCCCCCCAAAGCCCTTAGGGCAAGGTCAGTTATGCCCTCAGGGCATACAAGGTATGTATAAAAAGGGTGATTGTATAAACTTCGGAGGGGGCTCGTTGGCTTGGTAATCAGAATTTCTAGTGCCCTTAAGTAAGAGAATTATCGAAGGACAGATAGCCTCCATCCATCCAAGCCTTGTATTTTTTCCTAGTGCATCTGATAGAAATTTTGAAATGGCCATTTATTGTCGTAGAAACCTCAAAAAGTTCATTCGATTGGCAATTAAAAGGGCTAGTGCCCTTTTTATTAGTCAACAGTGATTGGAGGGCAACAGGCCCCCTCCCACTACCATCAATACCTAAAACATACCTAATATAAAATTTTGGAAAAGCCATTTTATTTGATGTAGTTAAAAGGTCTGGAAATTAAACTTTTGACAACCCCCATACCTTTTCATGACCAGAACGTAATTTGCAATTTACTGAAAAAAACATGGCTGTGGATTGTCAGTTTAGTATACATATACTGATAAATATTCCTTAAAGTTTAAATAATTTTTAATTTATTTAAATTTAAGAACATTTTAAATGTATTTTGTTTATTTAAATTATACAGTAAATAACCGAGTCAAAACACAAACGAGGAAAGATGAACATGAATTGGGCTGACAACCCCCATACCTTCTCAAGAATTTGCACTTTACTGAAGAGAAAATATATTCAAAATGTTTTCACTTTATTTTTACTTGTTAAAAATGTTTTTACTAGATATATGAAGGGGGAGTCCTACCTCTGCACTCCAATTACAGCGCAAGCGTCTTTGCTCTTTTTAAGAGTAACAAGAGATTGGAGGGCAAGGAGCCCTTCTCTCAAACCCTTTCATTTTCCAAACACATCCAGTCAAAATCTTGAGACAGCCAGTTTGTTCAGTATAATAGAACGGTTCAGCAGCTATGTCTTTAGGGAAATTAGGTATGTCAACCCCCCACAATTATGCAATTGGCCCATTATGCTTTAAAACTAAATGTTTCTCTAAAAACAAATAAAAAGGCATAGTGCTAAATGGTTGCCAATAAGATACGTCAGCAATATATGGAGAACGACTGGGGGTATTAAGTTGAAACTTTTGGGGATACTACTATTTCTTCTGCTCTTACAATTTATATAAATAAAAGAGTATAAGTGAATCCGGGTTGTCGCTATACAATTGTCGCTACTGATCCACGTAGGGAAAAGAAGCTATTAGAGTTACTTCAATTCAAGTTAATCATTGTCCTCATTGTCTCATTGACAATTATATTTATTATCATTTGTGGGGGGTTTAATTCGTTTTTAGTTTAGTGGGTTTTTTTTAATCTTGTGCTGAGGACGCCTAATTTAGATACAGGACGAAATATCCGCGTTATTTTAGTCTTTCAGCTCTTTTCTCTCTACTGGCCGCAGTCTCGTTTTAAGTTTTTTTTTTGTTTATCTCTCTTTGTTGTTTGTTTCCATGGCTGGCCAGTTCGGCTTAAGAACTTTCATAGTTGGTTATCATATGATTGCTCCTACCTCTCTCTGTAAAGAGCCAATATACGATTGCTTTAAGCGAGTATTCAGCATAAGATAAAATTGTTAAGGACACTAGTTAGTTTGATGCACACCTCCCTCAAAAGAAGTTCCAATTTCCCTTGAATCCTTCCTTAAAACCTCCTCCCACTCCATTCGGAAACGACCAGCTTTCGCAGACATTGGGACAGAACCACATTTTTCGTACAGCTTACTGTTTAAAATTCGGTCAGTCAGAAGGGTGCAAAACATAATACGTAGACAAATCCTTTGTTGTGCCCACTTTTCAGAAACCTACTTGACCACTATCATCACTGTAGCTTCCAATATTTTAATCTTGGTTCGCAGACTTATCTTCTTGTTCTTCCATGCTTTTTTTCACCTGTGAAAAAAGTAACACAAACACTGGGTCTTGGCTATTCTAGTTTTAATGTATTCACTGTATTTACATCTTTACTAATAACAGTATCTAGAAAAGTGAAGCTGTCCACTTGATTGGTCATCTCGTTACCCAAACATCACCTTTTCATCTTCACTTATTCCTAGCCTTAGTGACTTAGTCTTATTCTTGCACCATGAACTCTCAATAGCTCCAAAAATCATTTTGCTATTGTTTTCATCGGTAAAATTCTAGTCAATTGACTTATTGCTATCTCGGAAAGGATTTAGGTTAGGAAAATGAAACTTTCAGGGATAGGTCTACAGGCTAAAATATGCCCCGGGAAGGTATTTTAAAGTACCCACCTCTACTCCTTCTCCCTCTAGAGGGCCCTGAAATTTGCCTACATGACAGGTCTATACCTATTGAAATTTTGACAAAACAACATTTTACCTTAATTTTCAGTTACTAGTTGCTTTTTCTCTGCCTTTAGTTCTGAAAATGCAATTCCTGTTATTTGAGTGGAATTTTGAGCCATATCAATGTTTTTTTTCAAAATTTAGGAAATGTATTTGCATATCTTTAAAACCTTATAAAATGGAATTGAGTAAAGTTATGAGAGTGAAAACAATTTTGTTGTACTTCAATTAAGCAGAAGATCTATTTTGTAAGGTTTCACTTTTATAACACACATATTTTTTAAAGGTCATCAAAGGTCAGGGCCCTCTAGAGGGAGGAGTGGAGGTAGTTACTTCAAAATACCTTCCCGGGACATACTTTAGTCTGTAGATTCATCCCTGAAAGTTTCAATTTCCTAATCTAAACCCTTTCCGAGATAGCAAGAAGTCAATTAATTTGAATTTCACCGTTTTCATCTAAAATACTCAAATCATGTAGGTCAAGGAGACTTTTACTTTCCCACTTGGTTCTATTCTCTCCCATTGCCTTTGCCATGTTCCTTATAACAGTCGTTCCCTAGGACAATTTGACACAATATGCTACTGGTATAACTAATCGAACACTTTTAAAGTCAAAATACCAGTCTCTTTTTACATTATTGGATTTTTAATACTTATACGGAAAAACTTTGCAATAGCTGACTCAAATTCAAGTTAAAATTCAAGTGCAGCGGCCTGACTCAAATTCAAGTTAATTAATTCAACTTAGCGTTAGTAATTAAAAAAATATAAACGTTACAATTGTTTAACCTTTCCTAAAACCTCGGAAAAGGGAAACAGAATAGCTGCTGGTCAGTAATTATTCGTGTCCTGGAATTCAAAGAGTTATAGTAGTTGTAATATGAAATCAATTTTTTACATTCGTTACTTTTTCAAACATTAAAATTGATTTATCAAAGATCCTGTTTCGGTAATTGGCCACCCTCTATCATACCTCTTAAGCTTTAAGATTACCTGAAAGAATGAGCATTGCTCCTTTCCATGAAAAGTTCTGGACAAGCCATTCAGTAAGGGGTGCAAACAGAAAAGTGCCGATTCCAGAGCCACAAACTGCAATTCCAGTTGCAAATGATCTTTTCTTGTCAAAATAGCAAGTTACACTTACAATAGCTGGTAGATAAATGAGACCAAAACCAAATCCTATAAAAACAATAAATAAATTAATCTATAAGTATCCAATTAATATATAATAAATAGCCAACAGAATAATGCTACAAATGCCAATAAATATAATCTTATTAGCCAATAAATACTATTTATAATGTGTTTTGGGTATTATAAAACTTTCATGGGTGATTGAACACTACTACGGTATTGTACGCAGAGCTAAGGACTCTGTTCGCTCTGACAGGGCTATAATCGCTCTGCTCTACGAAACAATTTGGCCAATAGACAAGTTCATGTCTCATAGTCTCTTACTCCAAGTTTCTCCAAACTAATTCTTTTTTTCTATTTCCTCAACAAGTTTCAATAATATTACCCAACAAAAAGACAAGGAGCGCCAAATCAAGACTATACAAAAAGATCATGAAGCTGAAGAAAACTGAATTTGGGACAGTCTCACAGCTGAGACCAAAGCCAATTCCTATCCAAATAATAAATATAATAATCTATAAATCGCTGATAGATATATAATAAATAGCCAACAGAATAATCCTATAAATACCAATAAATATAATCCTATTAGCCAATAAATACTATTCATGGGGTGTTTTAGGTGTTTGAAAACTTTCATGGGTGTTTAAAAAATCACAGGCCCAAAATCAAAATTATACAAAAAGATGCATGAAGCTGAAGAAAACTGAATTTGGGACAGTAAAATCAACTTTCTGGAATTCTTGCCTGAAATCTTATATGAAAATTTGGTCTAAGGTTCCCGAAGAGGTATGTTTCAAATAAATCGGACAACACATGACCCCAAAAAAGTTTATTTAGACTTCTGTGGCTCCGTGGCTCGTGGTCACTCGCACTCGATGAAGGTATTATAAAACTTTCATGAGTGATTGAAAACTTTTATGATATATGTTTGGGTGTTTCATACAACGGTTTTGTATGCTGAGCTCAGGACTATAATTGCTCTGACTGTATGAAACAATTCGGCCTATAGATAAGTTCATGTCTCATAGTCTCTTACTTCAAGTTTCTCCAAACTAATTCCTTTTTTCTATCCCCTCAACAAGTTTCGATATTATTTCCCAACAAAAACACAAGGGGCGTCCAATAAAAAATTATACAAAAAAATGCATGAAGCTGAAGATATTAAAATCGACTTTCTGGAATTCTTGCCTGAAATCCTAGATGAAATTTTGGTATAAGGTTCCGAAGAGGTATGTTTCAAATAAATCAACACATGAACCCAAAGAAGTTTTTTTAGGCTTATGTGGCTCCGTGGCTCGCGGTCACTCGCGCATACTGACGGTATTATAAAACTTTCAACATTTTTTTTTTATATAGACATTTCAAAAAGGCGATGAAAAGCTACTCACAACTTTTCATAAGTTATATTTCTCAGATACAGAAACATTATATTTTCAATTCGATCTTCAGACAGCGTGTTATACAGTGTCAATTTAAAACTGCCCTAGCGTCAAAAAATGGTGATTTTTTAATTTTAGATTAGTATAGAACGTTGAATTATATATTCAAAACCCAAGATCAAAATCCTGTATATCTTCTAGATTTCCGGGCAATAGATTTTGTATATCAATTATGACATCCAAAATTCGACTTTTTTATTCTAAAACTACGAATTTTGACGGTCCTTTTACGTTTATCGAGTAGTATGGTGGAAATTAAGCAAAAGATAACTTCTGCAATATCTCAAATGACTTCGTAGTTGAAAAAAATTAACATCGTTGTCATCTGGCATCAGTTCTTTTTTTTCTAGCACTTACTTACTTACTCAGACTTAGGTCCTCCCACGCCTGAGGGCGCATAAGGCAGCAACAGTGGTTCGCCACGACGACCTGTCCTGAGCCTTCGACCAAAGCTCCTCCATCGAAGACTTCGCCAGCTTTGCCTCCTTCTCTAACATCCTGCCAACGGTCATTTTGGGTCTCCCTGACTTGCAGAGGCCAGGGGGTATCCAACACCATATGTCATGAGGTAGCCTTCCATCACCCATTCGCACCATGTGCCCCCAATACATCCATCGTCGCTTTCTAATGGCATCGAGGATGGGGGTTTGATTTGTCATGGTATAAATCTCATCATTTCTTATTCTCTCAGTCCAATGTATATTCAAAATAGATCTTAGGCAGTTACTATCGAATGCCCGTAGTCGTTCTCCTAGTTGCGCAGTGACACTCCAAGTTTCGCAACCATATGTAAGGACGGAGAGGACATTGCTATTACAAATTCTGAGTTTTAGCTTCTGGGAATATTTGCTATTTCTCCAAACATTTCTGAGACAATTGAAGGCAGAGCCAGCCAATGCTATTCGGCACAAGATTTCTCTTTCAGGATTGGCATCTTGCGTAAGAATGTTGCCGAGATATTTGAACTCTCTCACTACTTCAATCTCCTCATTGTTGACCAAAAGTCCCTCAGCTAAGTCAGGAATGACCGCATTTGACATTGATTTAGTCTTGTTAGCGTTTATGGGGAGTCCAACAGCATTTGCCACACGCCCAAGTTCATTTATATTGTGTTGTATAGCTTCTGATTCATGAGCGAAGAGTGCAATATCGTCCGAAAAAACACCATCATGAAGGGTTCTTAGTGGGTTTAATTGTAGACCCCCACTGAAGCTACTTCCACGAAGCACAAAATCTATGACTATGGCAAATAACAGTGGCAATAGAATGCAGCCCTGCCTTACACTCGACTGAACGGTAAACCAGTCCGTTAGGCCACCCTCGGTTTGTACTGCGCACATAATATCGAGGTATAGCGCTTTAATTATATTTACAATTTTAATCGGAATCCCGTAATGTATTAAAATTTTCCACATGGTCTCGCGGTGTATCGAGTCGAAGGCCTTGAGAAAGTCAATAAATACTGTGAGTAGTTGAACCTGCCATTCATTAAATTCTTCGAGCAGGACTCTCAGGCTAAATATTAGATCACAACACGATCTGTTTTGGCGGAAACCATGTTGTTCATCTCTCAGAACTTTCTCCACTTTACTTTGAATTCTACTGAGAATAATTTGGCACAAAACCTTGCTGCCAACTGATTGTAAAGCGATGCCTCTCCAATTATCACATTTAATCTTATGTCCTTTTTTGAAGAGTTTTACAATTACTGCCTTTGACCATTCACTCGGGACTTTTTCATCATCCCAAACACGTAACAAAAGTTCAAACATGGGCACTGCTAGGGCGCTTCTACCATATTTCAACGGTTCTGGGGGTATGCCATCGTTACCGGCTGCCTTTCCGTTTTTCGAAGTCATAAGAGCCTCTTTTACTTCACTCAGCAAGAGAGGTCCGGAATATATTCCAAGATCAAACAGTGTTTCTTCAGGGATATTTAAAGAAGTTATGGGAGGCACCTGATTTAATACCTCGGTGAAATGTTCCATCCAACGTCGGTTTATGTCATCCATCTGGGTTAATAAGATGCCTTCTTTGTTTTCAACTTGGATTGAAGAAGCCTTCGAAATACCCACGAGCTCCTTCGTTATAGCGTACACAGTACGACTATCTCCCCGCCTGGCGCCTACTTCAGCCTGATCAGCCATAGTTTCGAGGAACACTCTCTTATCATTCCTAGTCCGTGTTTTGACTTGTTTATTGAGACGCTTATACTGCGCTTTTAAATCATCAAGATATTCTCTAGTGCATGCTATGTTATGCTCATGTCTATCTACGAGAATTTTGACTTCTGCCCTTTGATCAATGATATCCCAGGTACTTTGAGATATCCACTGCTCTTTCTTCTTCCTGTTATATCCCACAGCTTCTTGTGCCACTTCTTTCAGGGACTTGACGATCTTTTCCCATTGATTATCAATTGGCAACTCGTCCCTTAGCATGGAAAACTTATTTTACAAAGTAGATGTATACTTTTGTAATACATACGGGTCCTACAGTTTTCCGTTCAAAACACACATTGCTTTCAAAACGATTAACCTTTCAGTTGGATTAAATAAAAAAAAAAGTTTTTTTTTAACTGCAAGCAAGGAGCGACATTAAAACTTAAAAGGAAAAGAAATTATTCCGTATATGAAAGGGATTATCCTCTTCTCAACACCTGGCTCTTAACGCTATTTAATGAAAGAAACAAGTTTTTTTAACTACAAGTAAGCAGCGATATTAATACTTAGAACGAACAGAAATTATTCCGTATATGAAAGAGGTTGTCCCCTCCTCAACGCCTGGCTCTTTACGTTTGACTCTTTGTCACAACTTTACTTTTTAAACAATAAAAAAAAAGCGTAAAGACAGAGGCGTTACAGAGGGGGCAACTTCTTTCATATACGGAATAATTTCTGTTCGTTTTTAAGTTTTAATGTCGCTCCTTACTTGCAGTTAAAAAAAACTTGTTGTTTTTTTTTTAATTTAATTTCTGAACGTTTTTGAATTAAAGCAGTTTTTGGTTACTTAAAAATGCAACTAGATTGTTTTATTTTTTTTTAGGAACGTTTTTGTTAGTAATAAACATACGTACCTTACGAATTAACTTACGTCACGAACTTCTATATTAGTGAATTTTTGTTACGCATATGAGGGGGTTTCCCCCCTTGTCAATACCTCGCTCTTTACACTAAAACTTGAATTTTATCCCAATTCTTTCAGAATGACCCCTGAATCACAAAGGCCGTAGAATAAATAGTTGAAATCGCTAAAAATACTTTAGCATAAAGAGCAAGGTATTTTGGAGGAGACAAACCCCCTTACATACGTAATATTTTATGTTCGTTTTAAGTTTTAATGCTGTCCATTACTTCCAGGTGAATTTTTTTTTATTTATTTTCTCATTGTTTTTCTTGGAATAATGCTAGAAAATCCCGCGCCCCCTTCGTGGAAATTCTCTTCCCTCATGATAAATTCCACCATGGAACGATCCTCCCACGTAACCCCCTCCCCCCGACCCACACCCACCCCAACGCAAAAAAATCCCCTGAAAACATCTATACACCTCATAATCACCATTACTATATGTAAACAATGGTCAAAGTTAGTAACTTGCAGCCGCTCCCCCGGGGACTGTGGGGGATTAAGTCGTCCCCAGAAACATAGTTATTAGGCTTTCGACTAAGTTGAAGAGAATGGCTATCTCAAAATTTAGATCCGGTGACTTTGGAGAAAAAATGAGCGTGGGGGGGCCTAGGTGCCCTCCAACTTTTTGACCACTTAAAAAGGGTACTAGAACTTTTAATTTCCGTTAGAATGAGCCCTCTCGCGACATTCGAGGACCACTGGGTCGATACAATCACACCTGGAAAAAAATTTACCACGAATTGTTTGATAAACACACATACCTGTCAATAGACCGACAGTAGAAATTTAAACTAAACTGATTTAAATTAATTTCATCAGAAAAGTAATTTAATGTATTTTGATTAATTCAATTAATTCAATTTAAGATGAGACGATTTACACATTCAAAACATACACATCCTGTCCAAAAGGATTACACCTTTCAGTTGGATAAAAACAAACTTACATGTCAATAGACCGGCAGCAGAAATTTGAACTAACCTGATTTAAATTAATATCATCAGTAAAATAACTCAACTTATTTTGATTAATTTAATGAATCCAATCTAAAAGATTTCGACATTCAAAACATGCAAAGCCCTTTTCAAAACGATTAAACCTTTCAGTTGGATAAATAAACTTATACAATCAAACTCAGTTGGATAGTCAATAGACCAACAGCAAAAATTGAAACTAAATGGATTTAAATTAATTTCATCAAAAAAACGATTAGACCATTCAGTTGGACCAAAAAAAATTTGCCTCTCAATAGACCGACAGTAGAAATTAAACTAAACTGATTTAAATAATTTCATCAGAAAAAATTTAATTTATTTTGATTAATTTAATTAATCCAATCTAGAATGAGACGATTTTCACATTCAAAACATACACATCCCTTTTCAAAACGAGTACACATTTCAGTTGGATAAAAAAACTTATATAAGCAAACTCAGTTGGATAATGAATAGGCCAACAGTAGAAATTGAAACTAAATGGATTTAAATTAATTTCATCAAATTTTTTATTTATTTTGATTAATTTAATTATTCCAATTAAAAAATGAAACGATTTCCACATTCAGAACATACACATCCCTTTTAAAACGATTAGACTTTTCAGTAGGATAAAAAAAACTTCTCTGTTAATAGACCGACAGTAGAAATTTAAACTAAACTGATTTAAATTAATTTCATCAAAAAATAATTTAATTTATTTTGATTAACTTAATTAATCCAATTAAAAATTAAGACAATTTCCACATGCAAAACATACACATCCCTTTAAAAACGATTAAATAAAAAAAAACATGTTTTTTAAATGAAAGTAAGGAGCGACATTAAAACTTAAAACGAACAGAAATTACTCCGTATATGAAAGGGGCGTTTCCTTCTCAACGCCCCACTCTTTAGGCTAAAGTTTGACTCTTTCTCTTAACTCTACATTTTAAAACAGTAAAAAAACTTTAGCTAAAGAGCGGGGCGTTGAGAAGGAAAAGCCCCTTTCATATACAGAGTAATTTCTGTTCGTTTTAAGTTTTAATGTCGCTCCTTACTTTCATTTAAAATACTTGTTTTTTTTTTTTATTTAATTTCTGAACGTTTTTGAATCAATGCATGTTTTGATTTTGGCTCTCCGCAGAGGAATAATTAAAACGAAATTTGTATATTAATTTTTTTGGCTAAATGGCTTTCTCATAATTTTGATCGAATGATTTTGAGAAAAAAAGAGTGGGGGAGGAAGCCTAGTTGCCCTCCGATTTTCGATTAATTAAAAAGGCAACTAGAACTTTTAATTTTTTACGAATCTTTTTATAAGTAAAAGATATACGTAACTTATAAATTAGCTTACGTAAAGAACTTTTGTATTCTTATGTTTTTATCACATATATGAGGGGGCTCGCCCCCTCGTCAGTACCTCGCTCTTTACACTAAATCGCAAGTTTTGTCCCAATTCATTAAGAATGACCCCTGAATCGCAAAAGCCGCAGAATAAATAGTTGAAATTATTAAAAATACTTTAGCGTAAAGAGCGAGGTATTAGGAAGAGGTGAGCCCCTCATATGGGAAATAATTTCTGTTTATTTTAAGTTTTAATGCTGCTGCTTACTTCCAGGTGAAAAAAAACTTTTTCATTGTTTTCTTTTTAAGTAATGCTAGTAAATCCTGCGCTCCCTTTATGGAAAATTTCTTGCCCCATGACAAATTCCTCGATGAAAAGTTCCCCCAGCATATCCCCCTCTTCTCAACCCCTGCCTCCAACAAAAAGTCCTCCTGAAAACGCCCGTACACTTCCCAATAACCATTACTATATGTAAGCACTGGTCAAAGTTTTGAACTTGTAACCCCTCTCACGGGGACTGTGGGGGAGTAAGTCGTCCCCAAAGACATAGTTATAAGGTTTTTCGACTACGCTGAATAAAATGGCTATCTCAGAATTTTGATCCGTTGACTTTGGGAAAATAATTAGCGTGGGAGGGGGCCTAAGTGCCCTCCAATTTTTTTGGTCACTTAAAAAGGGCACTAGAACTTTTCATTTCCGTTAGAATGAGCCCTCTTGCAACATTCTAGGACAACTGGGTCGATACGATGACCCCTGGGAAAAAAAAGTAAAAAAACAAACAAACAAACAAATAAACACGCATCCGTGATCTGCCTTCTGGCAAAAAAAAAATCCACATTTTTGTAAATATGAGCTTGAAACTTCTACAGTATGGTTCTCTGATATGCTGAATCTGGTGGTGTAATTTTCGTTAAGATTCTGTGACTTTTAGGGGGTGTTTCCCCCTATTTTCTAAATTAACGCAAATTTTCTCAGGCTCGTAACTTTTGATGGGTACGACTAAACTTGATGAAACTTATATATTTAAAATCAGCATTAAAATGCGATTCTTTTGATCTTGCTCTTGGTACCAAAATTCCATTTTTTAGACTTTTGGTTACTATTGAGCCGGGTCGCTCCTTACTACAGTTCGTTACCACGAACTGTTTGATTAGACCTTTCAGTTGGATACAAAAACTTACCTGTCAATAGACCGACAGTAGAAATTTAAACTAAGCTGATTTAAATTAATTTCACCAGAAAACAATCTAATTTATTTTGATTAATTTAATTAATCCAATTTTAAAATGAGAAGATTTCCACATTCAAAACATACATTTTGCTTTCAAAAGGGTTAGATCTTTCAGTTGGATAAACAAACTTACCTGTCAATAGAGCGATAGTAGGAATTTAAACAAAACTGGTTTAAATTAATTTAATCAGAAAAATAATTTTGTTTAGTCAGCTTAATGTAATTAATCCAATTAAAATAAGACGATATCCTCATTCAAAACATACACATCCTTTTTCAAAACGATTACGCCTTTAGTCGGATAAAAAAAACATACCTATTAATAGACCGATAGTAGAAATTTAAACTAAACTGATTTAAACTAACTTCATCAGACAAATAATTCAATTTCTTTAGATTAATTTAATTAATCCAAATTAAAAATTAAACGATTTCCACATTCAAAATATACACAGCCTTTACAAAACGATTGTGCCTTTCAGTTGGATGAATACACTTACCTGTCAATAGGCCAACACTTAAATATAGAAAGGCGACGCTCGGTGCAAACATGCTGATCCCCATTCCAATTGAAGAAATAATAGCTCCAGCAATAGTGACTGGACGGCATCCATACTTATTTGTAAAGGCACTTGCTATTGGTCCTACCAAAGAAAAAACGGAGATTACTTTTTCATACTTTCGTGCTAAAAAGTGTCCCTTGATTCCATTGGCCAACAGAGCTACACACGCTCCAGCTCTATACTAGTCTATTCTAAGCCTTTCTCTTTAGACCCTCCCGAGAAGTTCCAATTTCCCTTAAATCTTTACTTACTACCTTCTTCCACCCTATTCGGGGACAGACTATTTTCGTTGGGCCATAGATGGTTGGCCGAAAAGGACGATCTTAGCCGATTTATCCTCCTTCATATGCAAAGCGTGCCTGAGTCATTTCAACCTTTCTCACATTATAGCCCTTGAAAGCGGGTCTGAACCACTCTTTTAGTACAGCCTACTATTTGAAATACGGCCATTTCTACTGTTTAAGCCAGCCATATCTACTGTGAAAAGACCTTAATCTGCATCACGAGGCTGGACCAACTCTGTTAACACAATCATTTTCCTTGCCTCGTCTAATTCCCAATGCCATTATGCTTCTTAGGTAACTACAAATACATTGTTCTAAACCTTTGATTAGTCTCCTATTGTTCCTGACCCTCCTTCTAAATGATACTCTTCTAGCTGTTGTAACGTCGATAGCAGAGGGCCATCGCAGCAGTTCCTCTTACAAGCCCAGACATTACTCGGATTTTAACTTTAAAAGAGAAGTTAATCAGTACGTTAACGCATATTTCAAATTTCTTGTCCATTTACAAAAGATACAGTCCCCTTCCCACTAATTCGGAAAATATTCATTTTTAAGAGAAGATATACAACCCACGAAACAAGCCTTGCCATCTTTAACTACTGTCCAGTGACAGCCGCTCATACGCAAGAAAAAGATTTTCAAGTTTGGTTTTTAAAAAAACCTCACTTTATGTACCTACAGGTAATTCTGATAAAAAATCAGATAAACAACCATCACAACTCGCTCCGTCACAAAAGCGCATTGTCAACGAGTCTAAATGATATTTATGAAGAAAGTCAAGGGTTACAATCAACAACGAACTCAGGGAATCCAGCCACAACAAGTGACATAAATCTTGTTTATGCTACAGTTTAGGGTCAGACAAAGTCTTCGACCGCTATATGACGTTGGTGATTTTTCTTGTCGACACTAGCACCGATTTCCACGCTTAGAGTTTTCTCATGTTCTTCGGTTCACAGCCACAGTATGAATATAAAAGTAGCGAAAATTTGGTTTAGAAATGGGACACATCATAGCGCGCTGATTGAGAAGCTACCACTATGTCAGAGCAATAGCTTCAGTTGCTACTTTACATTCAATCAAATCATAGTGTATGTATCATTTGTCCTTACGTGTACGCGAAGGCGGAGTCGTGACGAGAGGTGTCGACTGATGTGTCCCAAAAATCTTTAATGAAGAGTAAATGGCTTTTTGCTACTGTTATAATATTTATACTGTGGCCCACAACATATGAAGGCGTAACTCTGGCAAGATAATGTAGCGTGTACAAAGTAGCAAAACTTAGCACTATAATCTACCAGACGGCAAACACCTTTATTGGACTGACTTCGTCCAACACAAAGAAAAAACAAGACAGTAAATCGACAAACAAGGTAAAAAAAAGGACAAAGAGAGTAAAAAGCAAAGATAGTTGAGACAACAAAACACACCAAACAAAGTAAAACAAACAAGATAGTAAAATAAAACGATGATAGTAGAGATTGTAACAAAAATAAAGACATAGTAAAAACAACATAGTAAATCAATAGAGAGAGTAAGACAAACAACGATAGCAAAACAAAAGATAGTAGAGATCGCAAAACAAAGCAAATAAAATAAAAAAGCAAGACAGCCAAATAAAACAAAGATAGTAGGGACGGTAAAAAGCAAGGAGATGGTAAAGAGAAAGAGATAGTAAAAATAAGAGGTAAAATTCTAGTTAATTGACTTCTTGCTATCTCAGAAAGGGTTTATGTTTGGAAAATGAAACTTTCAGGATGGATCTACAGATTAAAGTATGTCCCGGGAAGGTATGTTGAAGCAACTAACTCCACTCCTTCTCCCTCTAGAGGGCCCTGACCTTTGATAACCTTTAAAAATATGTGTTATAAAAGTGAAACCTTGCAAAATAGATCTTCTGCTTAATTGAGGTACAAGAAAATTGTTTTCAGCTTCATAACTTTGCTCAATAAGGTTTTGAAGATATGCAAATACATTTCCTAAATTTTGAAAAAAAAAACATTGATATGGCTCAGAATTCTACTCAAATAACAGGAACTGCATTTTCAGAACTAATGGCAGAGAAAAAGCGACTAGTAACTGAAAATTAAGGTAAAATATTGTTTTGTCGAAATTTCAATAGGTGAAACCTGTCATGTAGGAAAATTTCAGGACCCTCTAGAGGGACAAGGAGTAGAGGTAGGTACTTCAAAATACCTTCTAGGGACATACTTTAGCCTGTAGACCCATCCCTGAAAGTTTTAGTTTCCTAACCTAAACCCTTTCCGAGATAGCAAGAAGTCAATTAGCTAGAGTTTCGCCAAACAGGATAGTGGGCCAAATGAGATAGTAAACATAATCAAAGATGCTAAAACAAAATAGTAAGACAAACCAAACATCCTATAACAAACAAGATAGTAGAATAAAACAAGGATAGAAGAGATAGCAAAAATCAAAGAAATAGTAAAAACTAAAGATGTACAATATGTACCTGATCCAAGAGTAACACCAACTAATATAGAAGCAATCCAAGCAGTGTCGCCTTTACTTTCTCCAAAGTACCAAAGATATTCAACATAAAGAATTCCAAATGTATATGTAATGCCATCAGCTAAAACAGAGGGTATGCCGTTACAACAACGTATGCTATAAGTTGAACTCAAATAAAATCAGATACAAGGGTGAAAAACATTGTACCAGTACCACTTAACCGTACCAGTTCACTCAAATTTTGAACCAGTCCTCAAAGAGCACTGGCCCTTCCTATATGGCTAGCTGTTGGGAGTACCAAGGACATCAAAATACAAACTGGTTTGCACCCTCGGCCTATCTTAGGTCCTAGGGCCCACATGAAAAACACGATTTTCTAAATTTTTCTTTTGACTGTTTCAAACTATGAAGTTTTTAGGGCAGTGCCATATTTTGTCAGTTAATAAGCCGTGAAATAAAGGAAAATTAATCAGCTAATGGGATATGACTTTTCAACTGTAAAAAATACATTCACAAAATGTTGATTCTTAATGCCAGCTAAACCTACAAACAAAGACTACACCTTCTTCGGCTGTTTGTTGCCTTGTTCTTAAGTGCTTATTTTGATGATTTTTCGTCCACATTCCCTTTTCAAATTTTTGTCCTCGCTACAACAAAAACCAGCATACCTTCAGTTGGAGTTTTTTGATTAAAAACTGAATTCATTATTTTTCCTTATTTTTAAGGCCCATTTTGTTATGTAAGTTTCCAATTAACTAATTCGCTTAAAATTTGAACCAGACTCCGAAGAGCTTCGGTCCAATCATTCGAACCATTAGCATTGAATAATTTAAAATCAATATCATAAAAACCATTATAATATAAAAAACCATATCGCTTTAACTATATTGGAAACAACTTTTCCAGGGTAGTTATTTGAATAAAATTTTAAACCAAACCAATAAAATCATTAAAAATTAATGTTTTAGAATTTTAATTTTTCCAGAATTGAAAGATATTTGCGTTTAAATGCATATTTTCTGATTCTAAATCTGATTTGAAATCAAACCAATCAACGCTAATAGAATCAATAAATCAAATTATCCATTTATTTGTTTGAACAAGTGCATTTCGAGCTCATTTATTAGAAAAAGGGTTTTGTTACTTCAAAATCAAAAATACAAAATATACAAAAATATACAAAAATACAGAAATACAAATAGGACATCAACAATCAATGAAATCAGATTTGTGTACAGTCAAGGTTCCCTTGGTTCTAAAAATTTAATTGAGTGATATCCATGGCGTGAAACTTTGAGCATATCAACATTAAAAACGAATATTTCACACTAAAAATCAATACAACCACATTTTTTCAATCTTTTTTGTCCTTGATAAACTCGTATTGGTCCCATCAAGTCAAAATTTCAAATCTGCTTGATACCCCAGGTCAATATTCTTTCAAATAAATAGCTATGTTCCTTACACCCTTATCTGTAACTGAGGCATTGTAGACAAGCCTTTTTGACAACCTTAATGAGCATAGTGTCTTTTGATTCAGTTCAACAGTCCCTTCAACAAGTCTTGTCTTAATACCCTTAGCAATAGGTATTTTCATGCTGATGATTTAAGCATATTAGATGAAAGTGTGAGAGAAAATGAATGAATTTTTAGAGGTTTTGCGAGTTCAGGGTGCTAAAATAGGCTTGAAAATTAATGTTAAGAAGATTAAGTCACTAAGGCTAGGAATATGTTAAGATGAACAGGTGACATTAGGTAACGAAAAGATTGATCAGGTTGGGAGCTTCAATTACCTTGGTAGTATTATTAGGAAAGATAGTGGAAGCAGTGAAGATGTTAAAAGTAGAATAGCTAAGGCTCAGGGTGTTTTTTCACAGTTAAAAAAAGTTTGGAAGAATAGAAAGATAAGTCTGCAAACCAAGATTAGAATATTGGAAGCTACAGTGATGACAGTGGTCAAATATGGCTCTGAAGCATGGGCGCTTCGAAAAGCAGATGAAAATTTACAAGATGTTTTCCAGAGAAATTGCCTACGGATTGTTCTGGGTACCCGGCTGACTGACCGTATTCCAAACAGTAGGTTAGGTTGTACGAAAAATGTGGTTCAATCCCGCTTTCTAGGGCTATAATGAAAGAAAGGTTGAGATGGCTAGGCCACGTTCTACGGATCAAGGATGACAGGTTACCGAAGATTGTCCTTTTTGGCCAACCGTCTGGGGCTACACGGAAAGCAGGTCGTCCCTGTCTGGGTTGGGAGGATGTGATAAATAAAGATTTAAAGGAAATTGGAACTTCCTGGGAGGGTGTAAAGAAGGAGGCTTTAAATAGATTAAGCTGGAGGAGGAGCGTGCGTAGCTGTGTTGGCCTCAGGCGGCTTTGTGCTACAGTGAGAAATTAGCAGTAGTAGAAGTAGTAGTAAGTATTTTCGAAGGCCATATAACATACAAATAACAGTTCAAATAGGGATATATCCTTTTTTTAGACAGTGAAAAACACTAATAAAAAATTATGGATATTTTCATAACTCTAAACCTATACTCTAATGGGCGCTGATTGGCTGTGGGAGCGCCGGAGGTTAACGCCTAGTCTAGAGATGTGTGTTGAAATCCTTCTATGGGCAAGATACGACTCTGCGCAACAGTGTCTATATCAGTACTGCCAACAGCGGTACAATATCGCAAGTTGAAGGGCATGTTGAAGGTATGTTAACTATATTAAAAGACATTGAACTAAATTAAAATGCATTATATGCTTCCAGGTTGTCAAAAGGATGTTGCATACATGCAACATCTCAGGAATCAATAAGTCTATAAAATTGAAACTTTTAGGAATGGTGAGGGGGAGTGTTGAACAAAATCAAAACACCACGTGTGTATACAGGTAGTCAGAAGGGCGCGCTTGTAGTATTATGGATATTTTCATTACATACACAGAGACAGTCATCAGCAGATAAATATCCAAAGTTTGAACCATTGTTTTTCACTGTCTAATAAAATGACTTATCTTAGCAGTTCCTGAGACATCCACAGAGTGAGTTTTGATTTAATTCAAAATCCACCTTGCAAATAGCGTCTCTAGATTTAATTAAGTATCCTTCACGAGAATCCCAGGAAGTTCCAACTCAATACTCTAAACCGCTCCTGAAATATTGCATATATGCCCTTTTGACAACCTGGATGCATATAGTGTCTTCTGATTTTTTTTTCAACATAACCCTCACAATCCCTTGATAGTATCAGCTTAATATCGCAAGCCACTCGTGGGATACTTTAGATACGGCCTTTCGACAACTAGGACGCATATAGTGTCTTTTGCTTTAGTTCAACGTCCCTCTTAACATCCCTTGAAAGTTTTAGTTTAATATCATTAGCTACTCCTGAGGCATTGCAGACATGCTATATTGATAATCATGCAGCTGATACAACAGTGTATTTTAATTTAATTTAGTATCATCTTGGGGAATCCCCAAAAGTTTCAACTTAATACACTTTGCCGCTCTTGACATACTACAAGCGCGCCCTTCTGACTACCTGTATACACACATGGTCTTTTGATTTTGTTCAGCACTCCCCCTCACCATTCTTAAAAGTTTCAATTTTATAGACTTATTGATTCCTGAGATGTTGCATGTATGCAACATCCTTTTGACAACCTGGAAGCATATAGTGCATTTTAATTTAGTTCAATTTGGCCTGGAAGTTTTAATTTTGCCGTTCCTGAAATATTGCAGACACGTTATTTTGACAACAAAGATACACATATTGTCTTTTAATATAGTTAACATACCTTCAACATGCCACGAAAGTTTCAACTATACACTTATCCGTTCGTGACATATTATCGCTTTGACAACTTGAGTACACTTAAATTCTTGTAATTTAATTCAGCGTCCCCATAACATGCCCGACAAAGTTTCAATTTAATCCCCTTGGTCATTCCTGAGATACTGCTCATACGCCCTTTTGACAACCTGGATTAGTGTCTTTTGACTTAGTGTTACATCCCATCCACAGCCTAAATAGACACACAGTTGCACAAACATTCTTCAAAAGCAAAACACAGCTATCGCTGCGACATTAATGGCCGCTTTGTCAAAACCAGACACCATAGCCTATACAGACACACAGAAATTAGTGGTCACAACTCATAACTGAAATTTCTGTTTTCACTCCTGGAATAGAGCCAGGATTGGCTGTGGGAGCACCGGAGGTTAACGCCTAGTCTGGAGATGTGTGTTGAAATCCTTCTATGGGCAAGATACGACTCTGCGCAACAGTGTCTATATCAGTATTGCCAACAGCGGTACAATTGTACCATTTTGGTACATTTCACCTCTTAAGGTCCATTCTGGTACAATCAGAAATTTCCTGGTACATTTTTACGAAATGTGGTACAATAAGATTTGACTGGACGTCAGGAGGTAGCAAGTAGAGAGAATTGTAGTTTTTTTGTTTCCTCTTCTAGAGTTCTAAGATTTCCTTTACATATTTATTTAAGTGCATGTTGTAGGCCTCTTGCGGTCATAATATAGCGTAAAGTTGCATTGCCATCTGTAAAGTTAGTACAAAATAGATAGGAGGCGAAAAAACACGAAATTCAAAACTCAGAAGAAACGTGACATTGATATTTTACCGTCCTGTGGTGACGCAGTGGATTTGACCTTAGCTTGGTAATACGGGACCCAGAGATTGAATCACGCTGCAGGAATGCACTGCAGGGCCGACGCAGGAACCATAGTAGTCAAGAAGCGTCGTTAATTTTTAAATAAATAAAAATGATATTTTACCACGTGGTGTTTATCTAATCAATGGGAGCCACTGCACCTAGATAATTGAGCAAGGTGCATGCATACAACAAAACAAAATATATGGACTTCATGCCAAGAGACACCTATAATAGTAATAATAGAATTTCTTTTCTTTGTGAAACTGGTACTGTTTTATAAAGTTGAAAAAAGAATATTAACGAGCTATATTCTCATATCATTTAAAACATAGCCTATACGAAACTCAAATATTTAACACACACACACACACACAAGAGACACAGACAGCAAATTATCCCCACATAAAGGAACAATAGGCTTAGTCATACACAAATCGTCAAGGCTCAAATTGTGAGAGCCATGGGTTGCCTAGAAAAATTTTTCGAAATGAGAATCTCAACTGTAATTTTTTTTTCGATCAGGTTATACCATTCCCTTGAAACATTACATGGTCCCCCATTATGAATATGGGTGTAACTTTGTGGTGCCTCAATATTGTTGGGTTGCAATATCTAAAAACAAGAATTTGTGTATGACTGTATAGGCTACAAGAAATCGATTGCAAAGCACAAAGCCTTGACAAGGCACATTTTCTTTTTTTTTTAATCCGAGTAGTTTCTATGATTCTAGATTTTGTTTCTTGACAATTAAGAAATTTTGGTAAATTTTTTGTTCTTCACATTTTTGACTTACAAATAAAGTGAACATACCACTCCATGCCTTTTTTTATGTTCTTTACGAATATTAAAATCGCTTCTATCGCAAATTCAAATTTCAGCACTTTTTGAGCTCTTGAAAATGACAAAAATATTTCTAGTTTTTGGGTATAAAAAAGCCTTCAAACATTGGTCTCAAACTTACTGTTTCATCATGAATCCATTTTTTAATGTTATATAATCCACAAACACTGATTTTCCTCAATTAGGTTGGATAAATAAATACTATACTATATTATTTCTTCTTCCTTGATGCCGAATTTTCAATTAAAATATGTGTTTTTCGTCGTGTTAGACAAAATGATATACTACATTTTCTCAGCACCAAA